>NC_048299.1:72699586-72866138 GCF_013100865.1 Trachemys scripta elegans
TTGTGGACCTACAGGTTCAACTATCAGAGGCTCGTCTCCCTTTGTAGTCCATGGAGAACTGCACTACAGCACCTCCTTATACCCTCCCATCAACATTTCATGTGGCATTAAGGGGCCACATCCGTACCCCTGCCACTCCACAGTAGGGGGACAGTAAGGACAACCACAGCTTTACATACACTTACCTGTGAGAGCCACGGTTGCTGTATGTGTCACTAAAATGTACAAGAATGTTCTGTCCCCTTGTTAAGTTTTGTTCTATTGATTTATTAAGTTTTTAATATCAGAGGGGTAGCCGTGTTTGTCGCTTTTTACAGATCCAGACTAAGAGTCCCGGGGCACCTTATAGACTAACAGAGGTATTGGAGCATAAGCTTTCGTGGGTGAATACCCACTTCATCAGATGCATCTGATGAAGTGGGTATTCACCCACGAAAGCTTATGCTCCAATACCTCTGTTAGTCTATAAGGTGCCCCGGGACTCTTAGTCTGGATCTGTAAAAAGCGACAAACACGGCTACCCCTCTGATATTAAAAACTTAATAAATCAATAGAACAAAACTTAACAAGGGGACAGAACATTCTTGTACATTTTAGTGACACATACAGCAACCGTGGCTCTCACAGGTAAGTGTATGTAAAGCTGTGGTTGTCCTTACTGTCCCCCTACTGTGGAGTGGCAGGGGTACGGATGTGGCCCCTTAATGCCACATGAAATGTTGATGGGAGGGTATAAGGAGGTGCTGTAGTGCAGTTCTCCATGGACTACAAAGGGAGACGAGCCTCTGATAGTTGAACCTGTAGGTCCACAAGATCCTGCAGCCTCTGTGTTTGCTGCTGGAGAAGCCCCATTATGTCCTGTGCATCTCCCTCCCCTCTTCCTACTGAGACTCCTGTGCCTTTCTCTTCTCTGCTCTTTCCTTCTCGATGTAGTCTGCAATATTTAGGCCCTCTGCTCATAGTCTGATGCGGCCCTGGCTTGCAGGATCTCACTGAACATGTCATCCTGAATCTACTCTTCCTCTTTCTTAACTGACTCAGGCGTTCTGCAGGCGTGTAGGGGGAATCCCTCAGGGCCACAATGGCAGCAGCTACAGATAAAGCACACAGAGTTACCGTTGTTTGTATAGTCACAATGAAAAGTGAAAATTAAGGTTCAGAACTCCCTTCCCTTGCTCTCCTACAGTTTTAAATACGACATGCTTATTGACACTTCTGCTTTGGCATGCTTGTGCAGGGCACCACTCACTGCACCAGCCACGGTGAGTATGGCCTGCCAGGAGTGAGGGAAATGAAGAGGGAATTGCCTGGTTGCTTGAAACTATGAGTACAGGTCAATGGCACATAATACTGGCACCATTTTCCACAGGTGGTAGTGATTTTAGCTGATATCTGACTCCTGAGGGTAACAGGCACAAGAGAGAACAGCTGCTGTCCCGAAGCTGTCTCTGGTGGTGTCCTGAAGCTGCCCAGGCCTACCCAGACACTAGGCTGTTTATTGCAATGGTGTCTGCCAAAGTTCTCGCTACCTAGCATGGAAAAGTGTCCTACCACTCAGGAAGAAACAAAGTTGCCATCCTTAGAAACCTTCGGGGAGAGGAGTGCTGAGTACCTCCATGAAAATTTCATTGTGATCTCTCAGGGGATTCAAGGGACATCCCTGTGTACATAAACTGTTTCACATGCCCCTCACCCCCACCTAACTGTACAGAGGAATGAAAAGCAGATAACAACTCTACCTCTTTTTGTTGTACTGCTACCTCTTCTAGTATGAGTAAATTAATGAAAAGTCAATAGTTGTGTCCTGTTAAGTTGGGGGTGCCATCAGTATATTCTTGTAGCAGGAAGTACATTTACGCACTTACTCAAGGCTCCTTCCCCTGCATCCATGATCAACTGCCCCGATGGACTGGACTGCAGTGGAGACTCAAACAGGCAGACCTGGACCCCTCCCCGGTTGCATGTTCCCCATCCTCTTCCTCTTTCTTCTCATTGTCCTCGCTGTTCACGGCAGGTGTCTGTGTTTCAAGATCCTGGGAGGTATCCATAGTGGGCTGTGGTGTGTTGATGGGGTCTCCACCAAGTATGGCAGGCAGCTCTTCGTAAAATAGGCAGATCATTGATTTGGTACCAGATGGACTGTTCACCTCTCTGGCTTTCTGATATGTTCTTTCACTGTCACGTGATACTGCTGCTGATCCCTGTCATGCCCCTTCTACTGCATGCCCCATGCAATCTGCTTATAAACATTCACATTTCTAAATCTGGTCTTTAGCTGTGCCTACACAGCCTCTTCTCCCCACAGGCCCAGGAGATCCAATATCTCCTGTCTAGTCCAGGCCAGAGTGCACCTGGAGCATGTAGCTGACATGGTCGGCGCGGCAGTTGCAGTCAACAACGGAGTAGTGCTAGGTGTGCTCACTAAGCTGGACAACCAAGAATAGACATTTCAAAAATTGGTGGGGGCTTTAAAGGGGGGAGGGGGCTTCCAGTCTCCGTGACCACTGGGCAGTGGAGTTCACAATTGTAACCAGAGCAATCTGTGTCAAACTTTGTGGGACAGCTGCTGAAGGATTGTTAGGTCACACACGTGCTGCAGTCTTGCTGCGTTGACCTCAGTACAGTGGTTCCCAAACTTGTTCCGCCGCTTGTGTAGGAAAAGCCCCTGGCGGGCCGGGCCGGTTTGTGTACCTGCTGCGTCCGCAGGTTCGTCTGATCGCGGCTCCCAGTGGTCACGGTTCACTGCTCCAGGACGATGGGAGCTGCTGGAAGTGGCGACCAGTATGTCCCTCGGCCCATGTCGCTTCCAGCAGCTCCCATCGTCCTAGAGCAGCGAACCGCGGCCACTGGGAGCCGCGAGTGGCCGAACCTGCGGACGCGGCAGGTACACAAACGGGCCCGGACCGCCAGGGGTTTTCCCTGCACAAGCGGCGGAACAAGTTTGGGAACCACTGCCTTAGTACATCACCTGTGGCTCAACACTGCTCCAGGAGGTGGTGTTACTGCATTGCTGTAAAGGGGCCTGGGAGACAAATGTAAGCATAGACACATGAACAACGAGGTTGATGCAGGGCTGCCCAGAGGATTCAGGGGGCCTGGGGCAAAGCGGGGGAGCTGCGGCACTTGTACTCACCCAGTGGCAGTCCGGGTCTTCAGCAGCATTTCGGCGACAGGGGGGCCCTTCAGTCACTCTGCGTCTTCGGCAGCACTGAAGGGCCCCCCCGCTGCCGAAATGCCGGCCGAAGACCTGGACCGCCGCCGAGCCAGGGCTCGCAGGACCCCTGCGGGGCCTGGGGCAAATTGCCCCACTTGCCCCCCCCCTCTGGGTGGCCCTGGGTTGATACCAGGCAGCTAAGGTTGACCTAACTTTGTGGTGAAGAGCAGGCCTTAGTTTCCCAATCTGGAAAATGGCAATGATACAACCGCTCCCACTACTGATGCCAATTGCAAAATGCTTTGAGTGGCTGGTAAGAAGTACTGGTAGGATGAGGATTATAAATAACAGAGAGACGCAACAAGGGATCCTCTTTTACTGTATCTTATTGTCTATCCCGGACTCATCGAGCTGGGGCTCAGCCAGCTGTATCTCAGTCCTGGCACGCACCCATGTGCCTCTCCCGAGAGACTCAAGGCCGGGTTGCGTGTCCGAGGGCCGGGGGTGGAGGGTTCCTGTGGTAATTGTCACATGAGCAGGCTACGGGCAGGTGTGTCGGGTTGGGGACGCCGCGGGGTCTCCCTTTCCCTCCCGCACTTCTGAGGGCTGGGGCGGGGACTTCATTTCGAAAGCCAAGCAAGTGTCCCGTCCCTGTCCGTCTCCCGTTTAGCGCTGAAACTTTCTTGTCCCTGGAAAATCCCAGCCCACAACCACGTCTCCCGCCTTTAGCCTTGCGCGCCCCGCTCGGGCTCTGCCTGCGCCCGCCCCTCACCCAAAGCCCCCGCGCCGCCGGCTGAAGGGCGGGGCGCGCTGCTCTGCCTCCTGCCCGGGGGCCGCCGCCCCGCCCTCTGCGGGGCTGACCAGCCCCGGAGCCAGCCGCCAGGAGGAAGGAGCCGTCGCCGCTTGAGCGCGGAGCGGGGCGCGATGTCTCACGGGGCCCGGGTGATCCGGACGGGCTCCAGCAGCGGGGGCCCCGGCAGCTCCTCCTGCCCGCCGCCCCCGGGGCCGGAGCCCGGGCTGCTGGACGGCGGCTACGCCCGCTCCTGCTCGGCGATACTGAAGGTCGCCCAGATGGTAAGGAAGGTGCCGGGCCGGGGAGCAGCGGCCCCCGGGAGGGACCCAGCCAGCGGGCTCGGTTCCCGCGGAGCATCCCGAGGGAGGCGCCATGTTCCCCCCTCTCTCCCCCTGCAAGCCGGGGCGGCTCCTGCTGTCTCCGTGCCGAGCCCCAGCGACTGCAGCTCCGCTGTGGCTGGGCTCAGCTGGGGCCCCTCGCGCCCGCGTGGTTTCTCGTCCCCTGGCCTGCCCCGGCCACAGCCTCAGAGGCGAGGGCAAGAAACCCGGAACGAGCAGCCGCTGGGGGAAGTTTCTTCCTGAGCCCGGGGACTAACTTGTGCTGTGGGCTGGAGAGTGTAAATGCAATAAGTCACATTCCTGCTACCCTACAATTGCAAACATGCAAAATGGGAACTGCCTGCCTAGGCAGGAGTACTGTGGAAAGGGATCTGGGGTTACAGTGGATCACAAGAGAAATATGAATCAACAATGTAACACTGTTGCAAAAAAAAAAAAAAAAAAAAAAAAAGCCAACATAGTTCTAGTATGTATCAGAAGGAGTGTTGTCAGCAAGACGCAAAGTAATTCTTCTGCTCTATTCTGGGCTGATAATGTCTCAGCTGGCATATTGTGTCCACTTTTGGGGGCCACCTTTCAGGAAAGATGTAGACAAACTGGAGAAAGTGCAGAGGAGAGTAACAAAAATGTTTAAAGGTCTAGAAAATGTGACCTATGAGGAACAATTGAAATTCCTGTGTTTGTTTAGTCTGGAAAAGAGAAGACTGAGGGGTGACAACAGTTTTCAAGTACATAAAAGGTTGCTGCAAGGAGGAGGATGAAAAAATATTGTTATCCTCTGAAGATAGGACAAAAAGAAATGGGCTTAAATTGCAGCAGGGGAGGTTTAGGTTGGACATTAGGAAAATCTTCCTATTCCTGTCAAGGTGGTTAAGCACTGGAAAAATTGCCTACGGTGGTTGTGGAATCTCCATCATTGGAGGTTTTTAAGAACAGGTTAAACAAACACCCAGTAGTCCTGCCTTTACCTAGTCCTGCCTTGAGTGCAGGAGACTGTATTAGATGACCTATCGACGTCTCTTCCAGTCCTACATTTCTATGATTCTATGTAGCAGGAGAAGCATCTCTTGGCCACATAACTGGCCTCTCCTCTCACCCCCTAATTGCCTCCTTTGGATGGTCACTAGAAATGTTCTGTTGCATTTAAAAATCCAAAGCCTTTCAAATTACATACTGCTGTGGGGTTCACACACCCTGCACGTAGTCCTGTTTGGGTCTGGATTCTGAGCACTACAAGATGGGGTCATTTTCAGACTCCGGTTCTGGAATTCTATGCCTCATTCCATAGATCCTCAACCTCCCTTGGACTTGAAGAAAACCATTTGGGGCACTCACTGTTACTGTTATTAACTTGCATTTTTGTGGCACCTAGAAACCCAGTCATGGACCAGGACCTTGCAGTGGCCAACCCTTTTACAGAATTCTTGTTCCTAGGCATTCAGCTGTAAATTTAGCTGAGATAATGAGGGATTATTTTTTAGTTACTCTTTTACATATTTGGAAATAAATTTGTTTGTTTATTTTGTTACTGATTCGCCTGGGTTGTTATTTAACTACAGGATATTGTGTGAATTTTTATTCTTGGTTTTATAAAGAAAAAAAGACATCTTGTTCTTGTGAAACTCAAATATACTGTCAATTAAAACAGTCTTTTTGATTTTTCTAAAGCATATGATACAAAGGCATATTTAGATTATATACCTAGAATAGCAACATTTATGAACAGTGTTTTATGTTCCACCTAATGTCTTGGCTAGAATAAGTTTTTAGGAGATGAAGTGACTTGCTGAAAAACACAGTGCTAAATTCAAAGTAAAAGCTAAGAACTGTAATGTTCCATGTCACGGAAGAATGAAATCAAAGGAGTGAGTTTGATTTTCAGAAGTAATTTGAGCATTCAACCTCACAACCCCCATTAATTTCAGTGGGAGTTATGTAGCTTAATTTATCAGTTGCCTTTGAAAATTGCAATCTGTAACTCAGGTTAAACAAACTCCTGTCAGGAATGGTCTAATTATGCTTCAGTGCAGGGGGATGGACTAGATGACCTCTTGAAGTCCCTTCCAGTCCTAGTTCCGATTTTCTATGATTCTGTATTGAGACAGGTAACTGAACATTAGTGGGGCATATATGTATTCAATGAGTATCATACCTTGGTCACTAAACTCCAAAGTCCTCTCCCACAGTGAGTTGGGATCACTGTATAAGATCTGTTTTCTAGTGCACTCTCTTTTCTTTGGCTTGTTTTCCCCAAACTCTGATAGTGGGGGTTATCCAGAGGATATGACGACATTCTTTGCGGGTTATCACGGTGTACAGTGGCTGAGACTATCAGAATTAAAGCAGGCAGTTTGCTGCAGTGACTTTAACAAGACGCAGCAAACCTTCTTGGATTGAAAGTGGTGTCATTTATCACTCTTGAGGTAACTGTGAAACTACCAAGTTAAAGAAAGATCAGTTGGCTTCCGAGCAAATCATGAAAATGAACTGTTTCTATTTCCTTCAGACGATTTGCTTGTCAGCTTCGCTGTTAGTGTGAGCGGTAGAGGTGACCTCAGGAATCTATTGAGCTTTGGACAGTTGAGTCTCTTTCTGAAGTGGTGTCATGATGCTAAATAAACTTGAATCCATTCTGTTGAAAGATTACTTACTAGGGCAGGAGTCGGCAACCTTTGACACTCGGCCCATCAGGGTAATCTGCTGGCGGACCACGAGACAGTTTCTTTACGTTAACCGTCCGCAGGCACGGCCTCCCGCAGCTCCCAGTGGCTGCGGTTCTCTGTTCCCGGCCAATGGGAGCTGCGAGAAGCAGCAGACAGCATGTCCCCGCGCCGCTTCCCGCAGCTCCCATTGGCCAGGAATGGTGAACTACGGCCACTGGGAGCTGCAGGGTGCCGCGCCTGTGGACAATCAACGTAAACAAAATGTCTCGTGGCCCGCCAGCAGATTACTCTGATGGGCCATGTGCTGAAGGTTGCCAACCCCTGTACTAAGGTTAGAAATAACCAGAACAATCTGTTCTGAATGAGCAACTCCAGCCAATGAAATATTCTCTCTGAAAAAAAAAACTTTTTTTTTTTTAAAGTCATATTATCTCGTCTCATAAAATAGTCCCATTGTGCATAGGCGTGACTCTGTGGGTGCTCCGGGGCTGGAGCACCCACGGAAAAAAATTGGTGGGTGCTCAGCACCCACCGGCAGCGTCCCGCCTTCCCTGCTCCAGCTTACCTCCGCGAGCACGCCACCGCGTCCTGCTTCTCTTCCTCCCTTCCTCCCTCCCAGTGCTTGCACCGCGAAACAGCTGATTCACGAGGGAGGGGGGAGAAAGGGGAACACGGCGTGCTGGGGGAAGAGGCGGGGCCAGGGTGGGGATTTGGGGAAGGGATCCAATAGGGGCAGGGAGGGGCGGAGTTAGGGCAGGGACTTTGGGGATGGGGTTGGAATGGGGGCGGGGCCAGGGTTGGGGAAAGGGGTGGTGGGGTACGGGCATCCAATGGCGCTGGAGAAAGTTGCCGCCTATACCATTGTGTCCATGAAATTATTCATGATGCCAATTAATTCACACCGTAGTAAGTTTTTGCAGGATTGGGACCTGAGTTTGTAAAGCACTGTATACAGTGGAGTGATATATATTCCTTAATTAATTATACAGGGATAAATTACAATACTGGTATAGTAGCAGTCTGTTCAGTGATAGAAGTGTTATGCCATTGGAGGCGAAAGATGGGTATAATGCCCTATGGGAGCACCATGCTTACTGGGAGCACTTGCTGTATCCTTTTTGAAGGTATACCACAGGGGTCTCAAACACGTGGCCTGTGGGACTCTTTCGTGCAGGTTGCCAAGCTCTCCACGCCCCCCCACCCCTCTGCCTACCCTGTGGCACTGTGAGTAGAGGGCTCCGTGCTCTCGCTTCCAGGCACTGCCTCCTGCAGCTCCCATTGGCTGGGAAAGGGGAACCGTGGCCAATGGGAACTTTGGCAGAGGTACCTGGAGGAGCAAGAGCAGCACATGGCGTCGCTCTCTCCCCCTTTCCCCCGGGACTCCGGCTGCTTCCTGGAGCAGAGCGGGGCCGGGCCAGGGCAGGCAGGCAGGGAGCCTGCCCTGGCCATGGTGCATGGTGCTGCCACCCTGGAGCCGCCCTAGGTAAGCGGCGCCGGGCCGGAGCCCGCACCCCAACCCCCTGTCGGGAGCCCATGGCACACCCTGCACCCCAACCCCCTGCTGCACCCCTCACCCCTCCTGTACCCTACACCCCAATTCCCTGCCCTGAGCCCCCTGCCGAACCCTGCACACCTCCTGCACCTCAACTTCCTGCCTCGTGGTCATTTGAGTTTGAGACCCCTGGTCTACCATGTGCACTCCCACTGACTGGCCCTCTGAATGCTGGCATTTATGCAATGAAAACACAGCTCTGGCCATGTCTCTGCTTTGCCAGGCACTCTTCTCTGGACAAAAAGTAAACAAAATGAAAAGGAGAGAGAAATGTTTACTTTCATTTTTAATATACGGTAACCTTAGATGCTCCTTGTAATGCTAGCAAGGAAAAATTCAGAGAGCAGAAGTGTGGTTTTTTGTTTTTTAAGATTATAGTGTCTCTTTAATATATATAAAATAATTAAAAATAATTCTAGTACATCACCTGAATGTGCTGCAAGTCATAACACACTGGAAAGAGAAGAGGGACCTCTTTATGGCATCCCTCTGCCATGTATGCTTTTTCAGCTGTTGCTTTCTGTTAAAGATTTTAAAACAAACCAACAAGATCAGGTTTAATAGAGGTTTGAAAGCCTGATTGGCAATCTGAATATTATTACATTGTTGTGACTACTGGCTTGCAGTCAATTTGAAGATAAAGGATTATTCTGCTACAGGTCTCAAAGCACTCATGGTCATCTGTGGTGGTTAACCTGGACTGAAATAGGAAGTAACAAAAGTGTGTTTCCCGTCTATAAGATTACTGGAAATTGTGCTACTTTTCCACTATATAATTTCTCTAATCTTGCAAAAGAATTACAACTCCAAAGAGGGAACAAACATTGTACAGTAGGTCCTAGATTTTTGTTGTTTAAAGGGACATTCTACAGAAATATACTTCTACTTGAAAATCTTTTACCTTATGAGTATTACATGTAACATTTTAGGCCCTGATCCTGTAAGTTTATATTCATAGGTGGTCCTTGTTCTGCATGGAGTCCCTGGGATCTGCCCATGTGTCTGAGCTTTCAGGATCATGGTCTAAAACTGATATAACTGAAAGAGAGTAAGGGGGAAATATTTCTCTATTTTTCAGTTTGTTTACTTTGTGCACTTGACAGCATTTTTTTTATAGTCAGTTTCTCTTATATGGTAAAAAAAAGTCAGTTTCCTGATATGTAAAAGGCCCATCATTTTTTGTGATGGGCCTTTTACATATCAACAGGAAAGAGAGAGACCCTTTTTTTTTTTTTGTAAATTTTATTTTAATATGAGCATGTGATTGTAAAACCACAAGGGTTGAGAAGGGAACGCTATTCTTTTAAAAGTGACCAGATTCCATACTGATGATGTCACTTTAGTAGAAGTTTATATCCAAAAGTTAATCATGGAAAAAAGCAGATTATAACTTGATGGTGGGGAAATAGCTCACATTCTAAATAGCTGGATTTTATATTTTTTACATCTCAAAATTGCCAAGACATCTTTGGCAAAAGTGACTATGTTGAATTCACACACAGAACACTGTTGTGTTTCCCAGCTAGTTCTGTAGCAGCAATATGCTCAGTGTGTCTCTGCACTAGAGAGATGAACCGTTTGTAACTGAATCAGCTTGGCAAAACTGTTTTGAGTGTAAACTCTTCAGTGCTCCACACTAACCATGCTGGTTTTTGTTTAAGAACCCTTGAATGTTTGCCCCATGTCCGTGCTAGGTGAGATGCAATAACCTCAAGGCACCTATCCTGCATTTCCTGTCACAGCTCCCAGAAGCTGGATCCTGGGAGACCTTGAAAGGCCACCAGTGCACTGTGGGACAGTAGTGTGAATCTGCATCCCCAGTGGCACTGTAATAATTCAGAGTGAAATTATGTCTAATACAAATAGTTCTTGGAAGTTACATAATCTGGCTGAGCAAGTCTGTGTATGGACCTCACGAGTTTAACTTGTATTCTAGGGAGTTAGAACAGTTCTTGGAACAGTACATTTGTCTAAAGGAGGCTACAGACACTGGGCCAGATTTTGGCCTCCATGGAAGCCCATATATGCCAACTCGGTGGGCAGCAAAGCTAGTATAAAACCAGTTTAAGGGGATTCCTCAGTTGCGTAGGGCCAGTGGAATGGCTGTGATTGCACTACCATCACAAAGCTCCATGGTGCAGGGGTATGCTAGAGTGTGGTGCACCAAGGGAGGAAGAAGACATGGCCAGAGCTGTTGTGTACATAGGCCACAGTAACATAGCATAAATTAGCATAGCCCTTGGGGCCACTCTGGTTTACGCCAGGGCCAGCTCTGTTCCCAAGCTGTCTATAGAGTCTGAGAAGTGTGAAGGTGGCAGACAGAAGTCCCCTCTGGGCAAAGTCAAACTGAGCTTGGCCCCAACCCAGAATCCAGGCTGTTATTCCCATGACAGAGACGTTGTTCCTGAGTAGACAAAACCTGTTGTAGAATGATAAGAGACTGTAAACTGAAGTTGTGCTTAAGCTAAAAACAGTGATGATATTTTCAGCTCAATCTGAACCAGGAAAAAAATCAATCCTTACTAGATGGAAAAGAACAAAATCAATAGGGAACACAATTATCTTTTCAAGGTTCTGGAAGAGTTTTACAAACAATCCTGAGGTAAAAAAATAATAGAACCAATACAAAAAATGACCGGACAGCTTCCTTTTTTAACTCCTTGGAAAAGCACTAATGCAATAACAAAATACATAGCTTTCCTGTTGTGTAGATATGTAGTTTCCAAGTTTTTTGTCTTGACAAAAGCAATTATGTGCTTGATATTTGAACTGTGAACAAGGCACCCTCTAATTCTAATAAAAGTAATCTTAGCTTGATTTATAACTTTACTATAAAGTGTTCTGAAAATTGTAGGGTGTGTGTGTGTAATTTACACATACACAAAAGCTATGTTAAGAGAACATTAAGTTTGCAAAGTGAAGCACTCAAAAGTTAGGAAATGCCAGAGTTAAGGAGGCTTGTACAATGTTGATTCAGCCCCTTCTGTGTGTCCACCGACAGTCTTTAATTATGTGATCACATACTGTTTTTCTCACAGGACTGCTGTATCATTCAGTGCACAGGATGGATGATGCTTACTGAGCAACTATTAAATATTTTGTTTTCTCCTCAGTCAGTGTATGGCCCCCAGGCCTTATTAATTGCACACTATTCAGCACTTCTGCAAATCAGACCCCAGGGTCTTAAGCAGGGCCAGCCTTAGGGAAAATGGCACCCTGGGCAAACTTTTATTTTGGCACCCTCCCATCACTCCTGGCCCCCACAGGCTCCCTGGGATTCCCCTCCCCCATCACCTTTTTGCCCTGCTGCCTCCCTCAGTGTTTAATTTGTATTGAAAGAGATGCCAGAGGCTAGAGCTCAGCCCTGGCACAAATTAAGCACTGGCAGGGCAGCCTGATACTGGCGGGTGCTAGCCAGGCACCAAGATCTGAAGGCCACACCACCACCAGCAGTGGCAGCGCCGAAGTAAGGATGGCATGGTATATGGTGTATTGCAACCTTTCTGCTGCTGCTGCGGCTTGTGGTGCATGGTGCTTGGCATGTGGCTCGAGGCGGGCTTTGCACTGTCACACTGGGGCTGCATCTTGCCAGAGCCCATGGCCCTCTTGCAGCCCTTTGGCCACTCCTGTCCCACCCAAGACACCATTTCAGATTTTGGGGGGGCGGGGAGGAAACTTTAGCCATGGTTCCAGGGACTACTTAGACACCTGAAAACTCTAGGGTTTTTGCAGATAATAACTTAGGAATTAGCTGACAGAAGCACTGTATCTAATTGTTATATAAGGAAAGAAAAAATATATACAAACTCCAGTTAAAGCCATGTTCAAAGTTTATATATAAATTTAGAACAATCAGGAGATAACCCAGCAAGATATTCCCGATCCCAAGCCTTGAGCTATCAGTTCTGGAGCTTTAACACAGATATCAGAAACACACATTGGATACTTTGTATACTATCTTTAGTAGAGATAAATAAAAATTAATAAAATCTGGTTACTTTCTCGAACAGACACACTCTGTATTATTGCCATTATCTACTCTATTTTATTCAATTGTCTTTCACTAAAAACATAATTTTAACATATGTGATTAAGGTTTTTTCTTTTATTAAGAAAGGGAATTAATTTTTCTAATTATTTTGGCATTTATGTTTACCAATCACAATCATGTATGTGACTCACTAATATTTGACTCCATAATTGCTATTGGTATCATAGCTGGAAGTGCATTTATTTTCATGCCAATTTAAAGTTATTTTACAGATATAGCTAAAAATACATTTGAAAATAAACAACTTTCATTTGTCCAGTGTCTAAAGTTGTGCGTTTAGCTAATGTTTTTTTAAACTGGCACTGCTAAGGTTAGTATAAGCTAAAGTTACATTCTAGGAGGATACTATTATTTGATTGTACTACTTTAAATAATGAATGACAAAGCACAATATGATAATAAAAGTAATAATGATAATTACTCCAGCCAGGACAGATTAGGCATTTTAGAACTCACTACTCAAAGAATTAAATTTAAGCATAAGAGAGAAATAAAATTATGAAATGCATAGACCAGTCAAACTAAAATAACAGCACTTGGAAAGAATAAAATTACAGAGAATATGTGTGCACTGCAGGAAGTAACAACAATAATATAGGTATATGTTGGGGTGTGTGTGTGAAAGAGGTCTGGGGGAGTGTGTGAGCTGGGAGAGTGTGAGAGACACCGTGCGCTGCCCCTTTAAGAGAGCGGCATTCACTAGTCTGAACGAAAGCTCCTTCAGTCACAGCAGCAGCATCTGCCAGCAGCTCTGTCCCTCTCTTCGTGACCCCCTGGCTCCACATGCCCCCCTCGCTCTGTGGAGATGGAGTACATGGGTGTGGGGGCAGAGGACACCCTGACATCAGTGCCCCCTCTCCCTCCCTTCCTGCCTCCTTCCTTACAGCAAATAGGAAGCTCCCAGGAGCAACTGGCTGGGGGGGGCTCCACGGCAGCCGGCCGTGGGGCTGCAGATGCTAGCAGAGCAGCAGGGGGAGGGGCACCCGTGCTCCAGAGGCTTCCCATTTATAATGATGCCCGGGGCTTTGGCCCAGTTTGTCCATGCCTAAGGCTGGCCCTGGAGTCAGGCAATCAGAAAATGAGGCACTCACAATTAGTGACCACCTGTGAAAAGTTTGGCATAAGCAACTTGCCCAGCATCACACAGGAACTTTATGGCAGAGGGAGGGATAGAATCCAGTTCCCCAGGCAGCATCCAACTGTGTTAACCATGAGGCTATTCTTTCTCTTTCTGCCACCTCCTGCCTCATTCGTTATCAAGCACCACACAGGATCAGACCTTTTGCTTCTGGGTGCTAGATATCATGAAAATCCTCATTTGAAATTTCCATCCTGCTTCAAGATATATTAATCATAAAAATAACTTCAGTGATTGAAAATTAAACAAGTTAGATTGTAAGCTCCTCTGGACAGAGACCTTGTGTCTATATTTTTGTCAATAAAGTGTGAAAGTCTTCTATATCTGAACCCAATGACCATTTATTTGCAGATTGTCTATCACACAGCTTTCTATGCAGAGCTGCTTGCTTTTAAAGGGGGGTAGGAGATGCTGAAGCTAGCAGGCTGATCTGCACAGAAGAGGGTGTGTGTGTGTGTGTGTGAGAGAGAGAGTGTGTGTTTACTTATGTCGTAATAAAAAGAGATGTCAGAAAACTCTTCTTGTTTAGTTATCTGTACTGTGGTTAGGAGCATGGTATCTGAGCACTTTTTTGTCTTAAAAAAAAAAAAAAGTTCAAAAGAGAGAGGACTGCAAAATTCCTTTTGGGTTCTCCTGTTAAGTTCATCTTTCTTCTTTCCATCAGTATGGCTTATGATTTTGTTGTTGTTATTGTTGTTTCTGGTTATATAGGGAAGTCAAAAAGGGAAAGTTAGCAAGAACAGATAGAAAAGCACCTACATGAAGTGAGAGAAAGGGAGGGCCTTCTGGTTAAGGCACAGATTTGGGAGGTTAGGAGAGCTAGATTCTACTGCTGCCTTTGCCACTAACTGTAGCATTGTTCAAGTCCCTTACTGTCTCTGTTCCCAATGTGATTTCTTTCTTTGTCTCTTCTGAAATAATTAGCTGTAGTGCCGCCGGCCGGGCACTTCCCTTCCCGGGCTCCAGCTACTCTGCTCCGGCGGCGCAGGGTCTGGAGGCAAGGGGGCTGCCCGAAGCCGGTAGCGCTGGCTCGGGCAGCTTGGCTCTTAAACAGAGCCAAAGTCTGAGTCAGGGGAGGAGCAGAGCAGCTGGAGCCCGGGAGGGGAAGTGCCCGGCCAGCGGCTGGGGTCCGGAGGCAAGGGGGCTGCCCGAAGCCAGAGCGCTTGGGCAGCTCGGCTCTTAAACGGAGCCGAAGAGTCAGGGGAGGAGCAGAGCAGCTGGAGCCCAGGAGGGGAAGTGCCTGGCCAGGGGCGCAGGGTCCGGAGGCATAGGGGCTGCCCGAAGCCCGAGCACTACCGGCTTCATGGTTTGTCGGGTTCCAGGTGCGCTGGGGAAGCGCCCAGCCGGGGGCGCAGGGTCTGGAGGTTGCCCGGCAAACCGTGAAGCCGGTAGCGCTCGGGCAGCCCTTTTCGCGTGGCTGGGAGGGAGGAGGGGGAGTTAGGGCGGGGACTTTGGGGAAGGGGCGAGGTGGGAAAGGGGCGGGGCCAGGGCCCGTGGAGTGTCCTCTTTTTTTATTTTTTAAATATGGTAACCCTAAAATAGACTCATGAGCTTTGCATGCATTTCTGATGCTCCCTGTATTATTTTGGTTAGGCTTCTAAATCTTAAGCTGTAGTAAGACCTTTCCCGTCAAAAGAAGCTCAGCAGGAAATATTGCTTTTCCATCCATGTAGTAAAAGGAAATCCTAATCACTCAATCATACAGAACTAAACACTGCTGTATTGAATGACTTGTTTCGAGCTACTCAATCTACATTTTAAATCTTGGCCTTGGAGGTGATTGAAATAAATCTTCTAATTCTTTCCAACAAAATATAAGTGACTTTGCCACACAACAGGTAGTTCTGTTCTCCTACAGAGGGGTGGGGGGAATTGAAGGTGTGCCAAAATGTTGAGACATTAAACCTGTCTTTTGATCCTTGGTGTATACTATGGTTCTAACGTTGCTTATGCTGCTGTCATATCCACCTATAGTTTTTCTCCAAGGCAATAATAAGTTTATAGGTTTTGCCAGAAGGACTATGTACCTACATGTATCATTATGCTTATACTTAAATTAACTTTTGAATAAAAGACATTTTTGATCTAGCCGATATCAGAAAACATGGAAAGTGTTACCTGTAGAACTAATAGCCATTGGAGGTTTGAAATTGTAAACTATATCTAAAGAGTCTGAGTTGGGTGGTGGAGGAGGCAAAAGTCACAAGTTTATAGAGTAAACAAGAAAACTCCAACAAGTGCAGGTGACCTCACCCCATGACTGCATGACAAACCATTAGCCCTGACAATAACAGAGAGAGAGAATGGGTTTGTCAACAATACAGTTACATTTTCAGATCGAGACTAAATATACACATTGAAGTAGCTAACTGATTTCAGTTCTGTTTGAGGTTGGGCACGGCCACTCTCATACTCCACTGCGCTGGACAGGGAGAGCCAAATCCTTCGCCATGCTCAAAACCTTGGCCCTTTTAAAGCCAGCTAACATTATGTTCTCTGTGGTCCGGGATGGGCAGCCAGATTGCAGCTTGTACATCATCAGCAGACCTGCTGATTGGAACCTGGATGGCATCTGCTGAATGACAGCAGCCAGGATTAATGTTGAGGCATTCCTGCACACCTTTATACTCTTCATTGACCGCCAGGGATGGGGACCCAAAGACTGTAGGAGAGCTTATGGAGGGAATAACAAATTCAGTAACTAAAAGCAAACAGTTCCCCAAAGTTGTGGGTTTTTTCATCTCTGGCCTAGTCACCAGTGTTTTCATGTGTATCTGCTGTACAAGAATCCCCATATGGACCCTTGCATTTAAATTTCTTAGCCAAGTCGCACACCATCAAGTGTTTGATGGCAGGACAAAAAAGTTTTGATCCACTCTGTTCCTTGTGTAGACTAGAGGTTTTGTACACTTACTGTTTCTAATTTTTTCCCCCTTAAATCTGATCTACTTTTTGTAAAAGGAGACTAGTAATTATGCTATTGCAAAGGCTGAGGTATTGACTCCAATACATTTTGTAGGCTGCTATTAAATAATTGGAATTACCTTTAGGGTTAAAATTTAAATAAATTAAAGTTGCATTTCTTACTCTCTGTTATAAATGTGTGTGGTGGGTAATCTCTACATACCCCAAATAGAGTAGTGTGAATTAGAGCCAGCTGGAATTGTGCAGCTGATCCACCCAATAACACCTGCAGTATTGCTGCTAATTGGCAGCCTCATTGCATGCTAGTGTACAGGAAACCGTATTAGAAATGATCAGACAAAGGCTAAAGAGTGCATTTATAAAAAAAAGAAAGGAAACCAAGCCTTGAAAGTCAATACATCACCTGGGCCATTTGTTTTGCATGATTGAAGGGGAAGTGGGATATATTGATAGTGGTTTCCTGAACACCTTTAAATTACCGGAAGTTAGCTTTACAATCACCATTTTAAAATAGAAGTAAGCTGTGCAAAGTTGCTGTGAATACTGGATGTGGTGGCATGGTTCTTGGTAGTGTTTATCTCTTGTGTAACCAGTCCCGAAGCAGTGCATTCACTCTCCTCTCTTTGGCATCCCTTCATTGATCAATCACTGCCATAGATTCATCACTTCAGATAAAGACTAGGAAATCAGATCTCAGCAAATGCGCTCTTTATCAGTGTGTATCTTTTCTAAAAATAAAACCCATCCTGTCAGACACATCCTTTACTGTGTTCCATGGCTGCTGCGCTTTTGAAAATAGCCCTCAGGTCTAATCATGATCCAAAAGGAATTTAGTGTAAAGTAACACTAGGTGTGAAAGAAAAATTTCTGAAGACACTAAGCTACATGATGGGCAAATGAGAAAGTGAACACACCACACTCGAGATGAGACTGTATCCACTGAGAGCTTATCTGTGTTTAAAAAAAAAAAATCAGAATATGACTGAGAGCATTCTAGTTAGATGTGATGCTGACCATGGCTGTGGACAGTGTAGATCAAAGCAAATCCTATTCACCATTATCTAGTTGTGATTAAACCTTGGTCCCCATCTTACACCTCTGATGGGGCCTTACCAGAACTAGATGATAGAATACCCAACATGACTTGCTGTAGTTGTTGCCATACTCTACCACAGCACCTCTACTCTAGTGCTTCCATTCACATTCATATGTGATAAGATTTTCTAATGTAGAACAGCTCACATTGCATCTTCCCAGCTGACCATGCTGACTCCCAAATGTGCTGCCACCAGGGGTACACTGGATTTGTTGGATCTGCTGGGTCTAGTGGGAGAGGAGGCTGTGGCAGTTGCAGCTCTGCTCCAGCTGTAGGAACTTGATACCTACGGGCAGATTGCTCATGGCACGTTGGAGAAGGGGTATAAAAGGGACATGCAGCAGTGCCATGCTAAGATCAAGGAGCTGAGACAGTCATATCTGAGGCAAGGAAGGCCAGCCGTCACTCTGGTGCAGCACCAAAACCATGCCGTTTCGACAAGGAGTTGTACACCATCCTCGGCAACACCTCCACCGCCAAGAGCCCTGTGGATACTTCGGCGGAGCTGAAGACAGTGGCCTGCGGAGTCAACCCTGAGGATGAAGTGGTGGATGAGGAAGTAGAGTTGGAGGAGGATGTGGGACAGGCTAGAGGATTGTCCAGTAGTATGGCAAGTCAGGACTTTTATTTGACTCCGGAGGGGTCTAGCTAGTCATAACAGTCCGGCTCTTGGATGCCTGACACAGGAGAGGGGAGCTCTGGGAAGTACTCATTTTGATTTGATACTGCACAGTGCCATGAGGTAGAGCTTTCCTTTATTTTGTTATATGTTAGAAGTGGGATAAGGGATAGGATTAATAAGCCTGGCACTGTTTGTGTTTGCTTCCCATTAGCTACGCAGTGGAGGCCCTGTGGAAAAGTTGGTTAATGCAGGTTAAACTGGGATTTCACAGAAATCCTCCATAGAGATCACTAGGAAACTTTCCTGGAGGTATTCTGCAGTCCTCTGCTGACCATTCCTTGGCAGAGCTGCTTTGTTTCTTCCCTCACTGTAGGCAGTTTTACTGCACTAATCAGCAATTTCTGCTGCAGGAA
The DNA here is from genome assembly GCF_013100865.1 of Trachemys scripta elegans. Classification (NCBI taxonomy): domain Eukaryota; kingdom Metazoa; phylum Chordata; order Testudines; family Emydidae; genus Trachemys; species Trachemys scripta. Next base: position 72,718,332 of record NC_048299.1, read on the forward strand.
CTTCTGAAGCCGCATGCATATGGGAGATGCACCCTTGCATCCTCAGTTACCCTCAGGAGTGAGATATCAACTTTGATCACTCCCGCCTGTGGAAAATGGTGCTTGAAATTATAAAAGGGCCCCATGGCGCTAGTTGTAATTCCCTTTGTTAACTACACAGACCCTTTGCCCCATCTTGCCCGTTTCCCTGCCCTGGGGCGAACTCACCATGTTTAGGGCATTTGCCAAGCTGTGTGCTTGCCATGGGACAGTGAGAAAGAAGTGTATTTCGCTGTTATGATTCAAGGCTGTGAGTGCACTTGCAGTACTGCTTCTGTTTGTTGTTTCTTGTGCTTCTGTAGATGTGCCTTTGAATGACACCTCCTACACACTGATGCTGCAGATCATGATCACAGGGCATGGAGAGAGACAATAAACGAAAAATTAAAAATGGATAGCCAGGAGAGGAAAGGTGCAGTTCATGATGGAGGGGCAGGAGCAGATGATAAAGCTAATGGAGGACCAAACAGAGGTGATAAGGTCCCAGAACGCATGCATGCTCGACTCCCCTTGCACCCCAAACAGAACTGCATTCCATGCCTTCCTCAAACTCCTCACACACATTCCTTGTAAGTTCCCGGCCTGTTGCAGTATCCCTTACGCTCCACCTCTAAGGACAGGTTTCAGAATGAAAGCTGGACTTACACACAGCTTTGAGAACCTCCTCAGTGTCATGTCCCCTGTAAGAAATGGAAATCTATGTATTGCTGTATAATAAAAGTATACTCTTTCAAATAAAATGAAGCTTTATTTGTGTCCTACAAAAGGTGGTTGCTGCTGGAATTCATACACAGTGGCAATTGGCACTTTTTCAGACCATAATTAATGCTCAGGCACCAAGCATTACAAGGGTCATTCAAAGCGGCAAGTAAACAATGCCTGGCAGAATGCATTACAGAAACTCATATTACTGAGGGTCATTGTCAAAATGCTGCTTTAGAGCCTCCCTGATTTGCATAGCTCCCTGTTGAGCCCTTCTAGTAGCCCTGGTATCTGGCTGCTCAAAATCAGCCACCAGGTGATCTACCTCAATGCTCCACCCCATGGACACTTTTCCCCTTTGGCTTCACAAATGTTATGCAGAGCACAGCAGGCTGCTATGACGATGGGAATATTGTCCTCACTGAGGTCTAACTTGCCAAAAAGGCAGTGCCAGCGACCCTTTAATCTGCCAAATGCAAAATGACCCAGCTTATCCACCAGTGCCTGCATTACCATGGTGAAGTAGTGCTTTCCATTGTACTCCGTCACAAGATGGTCTGGGGCCAAAATTGGGATATGTGTGCCATTTATCACCCTGCCACAGTTATGGAATCCCTTTGCTGCAAAGCTATCTACTGTTCCCCGCACATTGCCTAGAGTCACAGTTCTTCATACCAGGACGAGAGTAATGGCTCTGCATGCTTGCATGTCTGCAATCCCCTCGGTGGACTTCCCAACTCCAAACTGACCGGTAGCAGTCTGGAGTTGCCAGCTTCCACAAAGCAATCTCTACTCACTTCTCCACCATGAGGGCAGCTCTCATTTTGGCATCCTTGTGCCAGAGGGCAGGGGCGAGCTCCACACACAGCTCCAGGAAGGTGGCTTTGAGCATCCAAAAGTTCTGAATCTACTGCTCTTCATCCCACACCTGCATAACGATGTGATCCCACCACTCAGTGCTTGTTTCCCAAGCCCAGTGGTTTACCATCTGCAGCTGCTCCATGAATGCCAAAAGCAATTGGAATTGTTTCTTTCCGTGGCATACAGCAGGGCAGGCACTGTGCATTCCTGTTCATATTCGCAGCTCATGAAATATTGCAGGATTAGCTGCGTTGTGTTCATAACGCTTATCGCAAGATTGGAGAGCACTAAACAGGATCCATGTTTTCAGACAGAGATGGCAGGCACACAGTTTATAGGGTCTCTTGAAAAATGGCGGGAAACAGCATAGTCAGAAGCCCATGGAATGATGGGATGGAGAAAACTACATCATGAGCCCGCACCCAGGATACACCGCGATCCATTCCCAGAACTCCTAGCTGCAGAAGGTGGAGAGTTGCTCAGTGGGATAGCTACCCACAGTGCACTGCTCTCTCTTTCAGTGCTAAAGCACCAACTGTGGATGTGCTCCACCGATACAAGGAGCATTGTGTGAATATGCACAAGCGATGTAATTATAGCGATTTATGATCATCGGCGTAACTTGTGTCGACTTAACTCTTTAGTATAGACATGGCCTCGTTAATTAGGCTCTGCTATACCTATTTAGGCAGATAATCTGAGGGCCATTCTACACTTAAAATGCTGCATTGGCACAGCTGTAGCGCTTTAACGAAGATGCTCTAAGCCAACGGGAGAAAATTCTACCATCAGCTAAATCCACCTCCCTGACACATGGTTGTTAAGTCAGCAGAAGAAGTCCTCCCACTGACATAGCACTGTCTGTGTGGGGGGTTAGGTTGGTATAACTGTGTGCTCAGGGATGTGGATTTTTCACACCCCTGAGCAACGTAGTTTTATCAGTATAGATCTGTAGTGTAGAACAGACCTTGGAGACTAGACTACTTTTGGGGAGAAAGCAGGTTGCTGGTTGGAGCCAAAATAGAGAAGGAGCTATCTTGTTTATATTCTGTTTGTATTTTAGTAGAATCCTGTAAAATAACTAGAAATCCCCCAGAGGGTTCACTTCTCCCTTCGGCCCCCCCCCCCCCCCCCCCCCCCGTTAACCCTGGCTTCCTGTGAAGTTTCTCTCCAGATGCACAAACTCTGACCATGCCATAGTTTACAGAAGTGATGGTAGACTTTTCTTTGTTTGACGTTTATACAATAGTTTAAAATTAAATGTAATTCAGCTTAGTGTTTTGAAACTCATGGGGAAATAACAAAACTGTGTACTCCAGTTACATGATGTTTTAATTGATGTATTACTGCTTTCTAGTGTGTATGATTGTCATCTTATCTGAATGTTAAAGGATATGAATAAGATCCATTCATTTTGTTTCTAACACCTTTATCTTCAATAAATACTTTTGGAAAGGAGGTGAGACACACAAATCCCTTATCCACTACCTAATGATCTCCTTATTTTAGAAATGCAGGCAGGAAACAAGGGAATCGGCCTAGATGAAACGGTGAGAGATTGATATGCAGATAAAGACTTACTGCTTCATAGAATTATAAACTCTAAGGCAACTGATTACATACTTAATTCCTGAAGTTTTAAATTGGTTGGGCTCTTCAACTTTCTTTCTAATGGAAGCTCAGCTGGTACATCTCAAATTTCCAGTTTTACAGTGTAGTTAGTAAAAGGAAATACTGATCACACAGAAATCGCTTTGTTGTTCAGAATAACTGAGCCAATCTCTCACAACCAACATTTGTATCCTTGGCCTTGAGCCCTGCACACTTTTCTGGTTTGGGAAGCCATCCAAACAAATACTTTCATTCTTTCCAGCAGAGTGTACTTTAAAATGTACTAGTGTCACCTTTGCTGTGTAAGGTCTGTCTACACTGTAACTGGGAACATGCCTCCCAACCCTGGTAGACGCAAACTCACCCGTTAGCTTTGCTTGACCTAACATGCTAAAAATAGCAGCATAGATATTGTAGTACAGGTGGTAGCTTAGGATAGTCGGAGGGCTTGGACTTGGGCAGCTAGCCCAAGCTGCCACCCATGTCATAATGTCCACTGCTATTTTTAGAGCACAAGTGCAAATCTGTCTACCCGGCCTGGGAGACACGCTCACAGCTGTAATGTAGACATACCATTAGGGTATAATGTTTGAAAATGCACAGGCACTATTAGGTAGGTTTCATCTCGGCATGAGGCACCAAGCCTGTTGATGGTAATGTCCTGGTTCGTGGGAGGTTGGTTTCTCACCCGGAGATTGCCTGCTCTACTGTGAAACCTGTAGGTAGTGTAAGCTCCCCCACATGCCTTTTTAAATCATTCTTTGGCTAGTAGGTTTAGTCCTCGGTTAGAAACTTTAGCAGCCAGCTAAGCCCTGTGTTTAAACTGGTGGATTGGAGAGTGGGGGGAGAGAGAGACACACACACACACACACACACACACACACCATACTTCTCTTTTTAAAAATGTGTGTGTGTGTGTGTGCGCGCGCGCAAAGGTATATATCTAGAAAGAGAGGGATGAAATGAGAGACAGCAGATGTAAGGGAAGGAGTACAGAACACCAGGCAGGGAAAGAGAGAGCGAGGAATTTAATGGGTTGGAGGAAGAGGAAACAGACAACACAGGAAAAGATACACCATTATCTATTCTGGGAAAGAAAAGCAGGAAAAAGTGGAGTGAATCCAGGAAGGGAAAGAAGTAGTAAAGTTACATTTTAAAAAAATAATTAAATAGAAAGTAGACTGACAATTTCACAACTAAATACAGCACCCAGCAGATGATATACAAGTACTTTAAATTGCATGGGGCATGACAACAAAGGTATTTTTCACCCTAACTAATAGGCTAAATCTGCGAGATATTAGGGGTCAAGTACATTTTCTGACATAAAGTGAGATGGTGACAGAAATGGAACTCTTAACCACAGAACTAACCCATTATGGTTAATTCATGAAACCCAGTTTCTAAAGTTCAGAAAAACTAGGTGTGGGACCTACCTTTAGAGCAGAACTCTGTCAGTATTAGTGACCCCAGGCCATGCAAGGTTTGTATTGCTGCAAGTGGCTATGTCAGCAGAAAGCTGAATTCCCTCCAGATGTTCTAACAGAGTGAAATGTCAGTGTTTTTTACTACTTGAGCCATAGCTTTATTTATTACATCAGATACAGCAGAACACTGAAGAAAGATAATTGTAAGCATTTACACAGATTTATTCTTGGGTTATAAAATTGTTTCTCGCTGTGGTCAAAAGAATTATAGTCCTTCAGCAGGCGATAAGAGAATACTTAATGGGACTGCTAGCTGAACAAAAGCTAATTTATTTTTTTCCAAATGAGGAATTTTACAGCTGAATACTACAGGGGAAGTTACTGTTCTTTGGGATTTGTTCTATAGCAACCCAGATCTCCTAATGAAATTCAAGACTATCTACAGATGTTCAGTTTCTAGCATAAAAATCAGATATAAATTTTGTCCTGCACATGTAACAGATTCATGCCAGAGTTACATTTCATATTTGCAGTTTGCCTAACATTGGGTTCAGTGGTTCCTGTTAGGCACAGACCTTTCTTGAGGGTGGTGTGGAGCAGCATCACCCCCAGGAGAGCATTGAAGGATGCCACTTCGCTCAAAATGGTGTTTGCGGCACAGTGTGAACGTGCACACATCATACATGCAGCGAGGTCTTGCTTTGTGGAGCAAAATAATGTCCTCTGCACACTAGGGATTTCCGCGACCCCATCTGCTGATGTGACACCATTTGGGAGTCATGACCCACTGTTTGGAGCCACTAACATATTGTGTCAAATACAGTTACAGCTTTACGTAGAGTGGCTGATCCCTTCCCTTATACTTCCTGTAGAGTAGGCAGGGAAAGAGTGATTTACAGATCTCCCATTAGGAAATCTGTTAGAAAGCCAGTTTAAATCTCTTCTGGCATTAAACTGATATTCACCAAAAAAAAAAAAAAAAAAAAAACACACACACAAAAACCAATCTTTGAAATATATCCAGCCCTGCAGCAACTGCCTCCCAGCTATCAGGGACGCTGCAGGGCACCTCCAGAATGAAAGAATTTCCATCAATTGTTTCTTATATTCTGTTCTAATCTGGGAGGACACTGGGAAGAGTTGATTGTCTTCAAATCCCATGTCCACTCACTCTGAAAACTGTAGCAGATGGTTCAAAGCCTGATTCTCTACTGCCTTACACTTATGGGATAAGTGGGCTGTGTGGAGTCACATCAGAGATGGATTTTGCTGTCCTAGTCTTCGGAGTGCTCATTCTTCTCTTTCTGTTTGTTCAACAGTTTTTATGTCTGTTTTGGAGACAAAATTGTTGTATTGGACCCTCTACTCCATGGGGGTAGAGCACTGCTAAATCAGTAATTTCTTCCAGGGCCTCTCATTATTTGTATTGTGGTAGTGTCTAAAGACCCCAGCCCTCTTGTGCTAGGCGCTGTATATGCACAAAAAAGACAGTCCCTGCCCAACAAGCTTACAATCCAAGTAAAAGATGTGACAATATGGGGTTGATACCGCTTAGCTCTTCTTTCTTGATTTGTACAATAAGGCGGAGACTGAGGATAAAGTACTGTTTGACACTTGAATAAAGGATTTCTGGGGTGGGGGTGGGGGTCAGAGAGCAGTGCTCTAGAGCCTATTGTAAAACTAAGCAAATAAGATGACGTACCTCCTGGAAGACCTCTGAATACCCCCACGGTATGCATACCCCTGGTTGAGAACCACTGAGTTAGACGATAGGATGGACTGACATTCTGTTCAGTAGAGGGCAGTATTATACATACATATTAGCCTTTTATGTGAGTGTGTCCTCAGTCTGTAGATATGGCTAAGGGGATAATTTAGTTTCAGATTCTAACTTATGTAGATTTTGGTTGCAGTTGATGAGAAGTTGAGGTCTTAGCCCCCTCTTCCCTCCAAAATACAGATGTCTTCTGTGGATGAGTTTTGTCTTGAGCATGTTTAAATTATTCTGATAAAGGATCCGTTCCACAGAAATGTGAAGGATTACAGTGCAACAGTGTAAAGAGTAACATGTAGTGTTAAATAGAAAACTCTTCAACACTAACAAAGTTTATAAGAAGAATATGCTGACGTATGTCATTGTTAGAATTGTTTTGACAGATTGGTCTAAATTGTGCTCTCAGTGGGATGCTGGGGGTACAAGTGAGGGCAAAATTTTGTGCATTAAGTATAAATATTTAATAAATTCAGCCTGTTTTGAACTTTGGGGATTTTTAAGGCTATTTTATCTATCAAGCTTGTGATTTGTCAGGTGAACAAATGTTCTTAGAAAACAGAATGAAAAACTGCCATTTAAAAAAATCAAAATTTTTAATACTGCTACCTCAAGGTGTATGTTGTTTTTTCATGAGAATTTTAATTATAAAACAAAAAATTCTTTAGGTGAGTGAATCTATATTAGATGTTCTTATACTCCTCTATTATTATACTTTTTATTTAAACAGTAGTGCATTCTTATATATTAATTTTATTAAACTCACTTCTGATCTTTGGAAAACAACATATTTCTAGGTGGTTTTCAGCTAGGAGCAGGGTGGGTTGATTTAAATCAAAGCAATTGAAATCACCAATTTCAATCATGATTGAAATCAGCAAGTAGAAAGTCTTGACTTAAATAATTGCTTTTAATTGAGTTTTGCATTTGTACTTTAGTTACACCTCTACCCCGATATAACGCGACCCGATATAATACAAATTCGGATATAACGCGGTAAAGCAGCGCTCCAGGGGAGCGGGGCTGCGCACTCCAGCGGATCAAAGCAAGTTTGATATAACGCGGTTTCACCTATAACGCGGTAAGATTTTTTGGCTCCCGAGGACAGCGTTATATTGGGGTAGAGGTGTATTTTCCTGAAGAAAGGTTGATTGTCATTGGTTAAAAACTATTAAAACATATTGATTTGCAACTAAATATTGCCTTTACACTAAATTTGGTGTATCTTTTTGCTAACCAGCAATATATATAAGCAGCAATAGAGCTTAACTTACATTTATTCAGCTTCTTAATTTTTACATTTTTACTATGTTAGAAAATGGTGAATGATGCATTTCTTATGTACTAGATGACTAATTTTTTACTTGCAATTTATATCAAATTCTGTTTGGATGGAAATTCAAATTCAATTGAAATGCACAAAAAAGCATTTAAACTTTTTTATTATTATTAAATAAATCTGCCTTAAATGTGCTGGATACATAAGAAGAAAAAAGTTGATCAAAAGGTTATCAAAACATTTTTTGCATTTAAACCTGACTGGTTTATTAAACAAAGGCAATATTATCTGTAGTTAGTGAATTGAACTGGTTGTTTCTGGTCACTATGTCCTTCAAGATTTTAGAACTGGTGGATCTCCTCTTCTCACTTCTAGTTTTTATTCATAGATTTGAAAGAGGAAAACAGGCTCTCCTGCTTCTTCAATTCCCAATTGGTTTCTTAACTTTGAATGGACTAATCATTGAACTGAATTAGTTGAATAAATTGAAATAAGAAAATCTGTCTGCATCTGCAGAAGAGGCTACTGCTGTCAAAAGCTGGTTTAGCATTTCAACAAACTCTGGTTCCAGGTGCTTAGCCAGTGACTTCCCCCAGCCCACTGGCATGATTTTCTTTAAAACTTGGCAGCAAACATGTACTGCTTAATGTTATTTTATATTTACTTTAAATAATTTAATAGATGATCATAAGTTTAGGCCTTGACATGTGTTGTCAATTTCAAATTTAATTATAAATAGGTGTATTTTTAAAAGTAAACCTGTATTTAATTAAATAAAAAAATCAATATTTAAAAATTTATTTTTAACTCATAGATTTTTATCTACTCTGGCTAGAAGCAGCCATAGAAGTAAGTAGGCAAATGACCGAAGCTGCTTCTCTTTTTTTTTCTCTTTTTTTTTTTTTTTAAGTCAAGTCCTTTGTAAGTCTGCACATGACATTAAACCACAGTGAGTACAAGCTACTTGATATTCATATCGTAATGTGACAATTATATGTAGTTCACAGGTGATGGGACAAACTATAAAATTCCTCTACTTTTTTATATATTCTTTTTCATATTACGTGCATCCTACATTCTTTCCTTTGGCTAGTGGAAAAGAGGTAAATTGATTTTAGTTTGGCCCTATTGGAGGCAGATCCTCAGATTATGTACATGAGAAGTCCCAACGAATGCAATCACATGAATAAGAATATGCATATGAGTACTTGCTGGCTCAGGGCCTTGGTTTTTACAGCCTTTAATAGTTTAGGCCCTGAGTAATGTTTTCAAAAGCATTTATGTGCCTAAAACCCTGTGAAAGCTAATGGGATTTAGGCACCCCAGTCACTGAGAGCCTTTTGAAAATGTTACAGCCTGTCTGTATTTGAGATCTCTTTCTGGTTATTCACTACACTCTCAGATCTCTCCGCCTCTTGGGGATCCCACTGTTACATTTCAGGTTGGCTGGTGGCAGCGCTCTTACTAGTGGTGGGATGTTGCGGTGTGGAACTTGCTCGCTTCTGACATTTGTGTCTCTACACTTTTAAAAATTATCTCAAGATATTTATTTCAAAGGGGTTTTTGTTATCCTCACTGCTGGTTCTGTGCTCATTACTTCCTCCTTCTGTCTGTGCTAGGCCCATCTAAAGTGCTTTTTACCTGCTTGATTTTTAAATGATGTCTGTATTTGAATTTTTCTTCATATTCTGTACAGCCCTCTGAGCACCTGGGGGTTGTTAAATAAAATGTATTATTCTTATTTTGTTTTTCAGATATCACTGCTGATTGGATTCATCTGTGTAAAGAATTCACCATGGACAAATTACAGTGCATCCATCTACTTTGAAATTGTCACCATGTGTGACTTGATTATGATTCTTGTCTTTTATTTTGTCTACCTTTTCAGAGCGTACAGAATGCTCACCTGTATTAGTTGGCCACTTGCGGTAAGTGACATTGGTGGGATTGCTACCCTGCACCTCTCATGCACTAACCTCTTTAGTTACTCTATCTGGTTACTTGTGGTTTTCTCTGTTTCCCTCTCTTCTTGTCCTTCATGAATCCTTTCACCAGTCACTTCATCTTTCATCCTGCCTGCTGAACTGGAGCATGCTGGCACTCTCCCACATTCCTTGAGCCTGATTCTACTCTCCCTTACACCGGTATACATTGGAACTAACTTATCTGAAGGCAACAGAGTTACTTTGATGCAGATGAAAGAAAATTAGAGATCTTCATGTCCAGTGCTCTTCTTAAGTTAGCATTGAGCAGATGGGCCCTGAGTCAAGAAACATTTTAAAGTTAAGGATGAGTGTAAGTTAAACACATGCATAATTGTTGTTCTGTATACAGATGCTATGGAGCCCATCTTATGGGATAAGGAAGCTTTACTTCCTGGAGGGCAGAGTAATTGACAAGCTACAGATGGCCCATTTTAAAACATGCTGGAAAAAAAAAGTCTCTGGGTGTGTGGGGGGTTGTGTTTGTTTGGTATTTACTGTGCATTTGTTTCCGGTTTTAAAACTTCTTCTAAACTATGTAGTGTTTTTGGAGCTAATCTCCAGTTCTTCCTTGTTCCTTAGCAAGATTTATTTCAGCAACTTGCACAGTTACTGTCCTGTTACTTGTGCTTCCAACTGCTCAGCTGCATTGCTTTTTCTGCTATTGATCTCAAGCACTGGAGGGACTGATGACACTTGCAGGAGACAGGGTGAGGGGACAAGTGCACCATAATCATCATCATCATAATACACTTCTATACCCCAGTCTTCATCCACAGACCTCTGCAAAGACGGGTGAGCCTCATTATTATAGAGAGAGAAAAGCTGAGGTCCAGACTGGTTACGTGACTTGCCCCAGATCTCTCACACATTAGTATCAGAGCTGAACCCAGATCTGACCATTCTGCCATATGGATTGCATGCCAGTTACAAACTTTTCTGTTTTTTTCACCTTACTCTGAAAAGTGGTAGCAACTCCTTCTCTGCAGAGTTGTCTGACAACTGGGGTGTAATTTTCAGGAAAATCTCTCAACTTTTTCATCAAAACTTGAAATTTCTATGAAAAATTCTATCAGATTGTGAGTTGTGACATGTCTGACCAGCTCTACTGACCATGCCTGCAGCTATGGGAAAAGGAAAGCTTCACATCAGAAATACAGTTATTCTGTGGGATTATTTCCTATGCCATCATTCCCTTTCACTAGCTATTTTCTTCTATTTTCCTCTTCGGTTTATTTCCCTCTAACCATTCTCTTTCCTTCAAAATCCTCCATACTGTTGATGTGTTCTTTTACACTCTTTTCCTCCCCCAAAGTAATGTACTGTTGGTTGTTGGTGCAGATTCATTACTGGCTGTTGTTTTATCAGGAATTGCAGTGTTTATGAAATGTAGCATAACAAATGAATGGGTCACCAGTCTGTAGCAAGCCTGAGCCACGTCCAAAACCCCAGGTCTGCAGATCCTCATGTTTATGAGATGTTTGAAATCTGAATTTTCCAGATGGCCACAACCTTAATAACTGATCAGATCTTGGATCCATATGCCTGCATATTACAAGATAGGCAAAATTCAGATCTGAATTTTGCAGTTGGGGCTCATGTTGAACTCTGTGAATATAACCTGATATTTTGTACTTGGTTAACGCAAACAGGAAAAAGCTGTTCACTGGCTGACAGTGAATAGCTGATGAAATTGAAATCAGTGGCACCAGGATTTCACCCATTATATAGTGGAGTCTACAGTCAATGTTATACATCATTTTGGTTTTCAAACTCCACAAATTGCAGATAAATGCAAACGAAACACAAAGCTAAATACCACAGTTGTGATTATTTGGTTACTACATATAACATAACACTTATGTGAAAACAATCCTATTAGGAATTCTTAGCTCTATTGTTAAATATAGGCAAGTGCTCCTGGGAGATTGTTGGGTATCCACTGAAACGCTAAGTCAAATGTATATCTACTGCTACCTCACATGAGAATTTTGCCCTTTGAGGCTGTATAATGAGTATTACAAAGGGATCTTGCATTCTTATCATGTTAATTTCTGGAGAAAATCTAGGCAAGACTTCAATTTTCTTTCAAAGTATTTAGCCTGTTTCTACTTTGATATAACTTGTATTAGTCTTCATAGATGTGGCAATTGCATCTTTCCTGTCATGTTCATTACACTGGACAGTTACAGGCCTGATTCTTCACTGCTGATCTGATTGTGAAAAATTGGTGCAAAATACCATCAGATCATAATGGTAGCATTTTCCATCCACTTTGCACAGATGTTAGCAACTGGAGAAGATAAGTAATGGGGAATTGGGGACATTATGTTACAACTGCATGACTAGGAACTAGTTACACTACCTCATCATTGAATTAGAATTCATGTACTCCACCCTGTTCCAAATAGTCTACCATGCCGTACCAAGTCAAATATAGCACTCAACTTTCCATCCCACCCCACCGTCTGGCCATTCCTAGGATTTCCTGTAGGATGTTCCGGTCTCATCTCTTGGTTTTCCATGGCAGAGGGTCATGTCCACCTCTTTTATCCTTGTGGAATTAACACACTGTACAAACTGCAGTGAGTCAGCAGAACTTACTTAGCAGCTTTACACAGGGCTCTAACTGCCACTAGCAGGTCAATCAACAGATGAATCCTGCATCCTTGGGCGAGATCCTAGATCTTGCCACTCTGTTACAACATGCCTTCATTAAGCCTAATGACATATTAATCTGTCTCAGAATGAATTAAAAGGGGGAAAATCCTGCCAGGAAATGTTGAAATTAAAGGAGGAGTTAGACTGTTTTTGATGCAAACTCTATACATAATTCGCTAGACTGATGTCAGATTAAGGAATGTGCACATACTCCATTCTTGTTGTAGATCAGCATTAATTTTACATCTCCCCCCCCCCTTCTATTAAAGAATATATTTAGAATAGCAATCCTTCCTCCCACCCTCCAAAAAATGCACCTCCCAACTATTCAGGCCTCTTCTGTTTTTGCCTAAAGATAAATGTTACAGGTGTTGATTGTATGAGAGACCAGTTCAACCTAAATGTTCAAAAGTGACTAGTGACTTTGGGTGACCCAATTTGTGGGTGACTAATTTAGGGTTACCATATTTTACTTTTTAAAAAAGGAGGACACTCCATGGGGCCCTGGCCCCACCCCAACTCTGCCCCCTCCCCTGAACGCTCCATCCCCTGCTCCTCCCCCTCCCCTGCTTCCCGCGAATCAAATGTTCGCGGGAAGCCTGAAACAGGAAGGCAGCAGGTAAACTGGGGCTGGGTGCGGCGCGGCCCAATCCGGCCCCCCTGGCTGAGTGGTTCCCTTCGGTGGCCGGCCGGCCCAGGCCAAGAGGCTCTGGCCCCGGCATCTCCCACCCGGCTCGGCTCGGGCACTGGGGCGCCGGCCGAGCATGGCCGGCCCCGTCCCGGCCCCGTCCGAACACCGCTGGCCCCATCCCGGCCCCGGCCAGCACCCTCGGCCCTGGCCGAACACCCCCGGCTCCCGCACCGCCGGGCCCTCCCTCCCTATTTTCCCAGACATGTCTGGCTTTTGGGGATTTCTTCCCGGACGGGGATTTAAGGCCCAAAAAGCTGGACATGTCCAGGAAAATCCAGACGTATGGTAACGCTAACTAATTTGAGACACCTTAAAGGAGACTGATTCCCTTGAAAGTGCTGAGAAGCCCTTCTCTGAAAACCAGCTGAGTCAGTCACCAGTTGAGTACCCAGAACTGACTGGTAAAAGTTACTAGAGAATTTTGAAAGTGTAGGCCAAAGTTCATGTTTAATTTCTCTGTCTCTCAGTATTGTGATTACAGAAGGACCTGAACCTAAATTCTGGATCTGTATAGCCCCCAAACTTCATGGGGATTTAAAATCCACACCGACATCCAAATCTTGCAAGTGGCCCATGGTTTTTATAATGAACCAAACCAAACTCCTGGATTGAAAGCCTTCGTACGTGGGAAGTGCTTAAAATCCTGATCCAAATATTGTCACTTGGGCTTATCTCTCATTATAACCAGTGTCCTCTCAAGATATCATGTTCTATTGCACATAGATCACCTGATTAAAAGACTGTATGAATTTTCATATCTTAGCCTTTTGTTTAAAAAATTGTGTGTTGGGGGAAGCATATTAGATTTTGTTGGCTGCAGTTTCCTGAATATGATTTAGTTCCTTCCGCCAGGAAGAGAGAGACTCCTAAACAAGAAGAATTTCCCTCCAAAATACAGTTGCACATGTTCCAATCTCCAGAAAGAATCCAGTTCTGCTCCACAGAACTCATAAATAGTGATCAAGAATTCAAAGAAGCTAAGGTAGAATGGAAGAAGGAGGAAAAGGCACAAATAGCAGCATGACAGTTTGCAGTACTGATCTAGAGAGCAGAGTTGGGAGGAGTGTTTTTCTGTGTTTGGGAAGTGAATGAGATTTCACATATGTTCAGGGCTTGAGAAAAGTGTAAAGAGAAACTGGAATTTCCATCCTATGGGAAATTCTAACATATTTTAAATGTTGGTTTTGTTCTGAATTGGAATGAAAAGCTGAAATTTCCAGCAAAAAAAAAAGAAAATCTGATAAATATAGGTTCAAAATTATCACAACATTTTGTCTTGATAATATCTACTTGTTTAGATTATGATAAAATATTATAATATAAACCATGTGTATATATGATAAAATATATTGTGTATATATTATAATAAAATTAATATTTTAATATAATATAAAAGCCCACATGAAATTAATTGAAACAGTAGAGTTAAAACAAATCATTGTACCTTATCAAAATGAAATGTTTTGACATTATTCATAGTGAGAAAGGTGAAACAACTTGTTTTAACTTTTTCTCATCTAAAATGCCATTGAAATTTTCCTGCAAAATGCTTCAATTCTGACAAAAATGAGTTGGGGGAGGGGAGGAGGATGGGGGAAGACTGTCATAAAAAATGTTTCAACTAGCTCTAGCATTTAGCTGCTCTTCTGCCACATACAATGTACACTCTGCTGGAGAGATTCTTTCGAAACTTGACATTAGATTATGTGGAAACTTGTTTGTTTGGGAGGTGGGTGTCTGGTTTTGTGGGTCCTATCCTATGTCCAGTTGTGTTTGCTCTAGATCAAGCAAAATTTAGCTCTGTTAAAGACCTTATGGGGTCATGGGGGGGCGAAGCATGTTCTTCTGTTTACCCCTACACATCTGACCTACCACATCCTGAAATCTAATTCTGTTTCCTTCCCCCCTGCTGAGCTGCTCTGAAACATGCCACCACAGCCAGTCTGCCTTTTGTTTACCTGCTTGTTGGTTTGTTTAAATGCTTTTCTGATAAGTTTCCCTTCTAAACTGTGCTATGTTTGTATTTTCAGGAATTTCTCCATTATTTAATTGGTACGCTCCTGCTTCTCATTGCCTCTATTGTGGCAACGTCAAAAAGCTATAGTTCAGCAGGACTCGTAGCTGGAGCGGTAAGGCTGTTTGTTAGATCACAGTGTTTACTAGTCCTGACACTTTGTTACTCTGTTTACTATGCATTAGGGATTCATTGCTTGAAGCTTTATTTTCTTTACAATTCTATCTTGTTTGGTCTCGGTGGGTATACTGTCTTTTGGCTTGTTTCAATTAACATACCATAACTACACACACACACAAAAATTGATTACTGTGGGATTCCAGTTCCCTACATTGGGGGAGATGAGATATGTTAAAGAGGTAAAACACAAGACTCTAGGTGCTGCAAAACACAAAGAACCAATTAGTTTTGGTGAAGGATAAAGTAACTTTACTTCACTACAAAACACAGCAGTTTGTCAAATTAGCAACAAAACTTTTCATGAGCACAGCATCTCAATGCTCTGCTCATTGCATTTGCTCCCCACTTAACAGAGTCCAGTTCAAGGTCTGTGTCATGAGAACTAAAGCCCGCCATGGGATTGGCCCTAGCTACCTCTGAAGTCACCTCTGCCTCCCAGTCATGAACTTCCATAGGGACTGATTTGGGGAGGCTCCTATATATGGGAAATTGAATTTTGATGGGAATGGGATTTAGACTGTGACACTCACTCCACCAAGGCCCAGATCCTCAGAGGTATTTAGGTTCCTAAATATTTTTGAGGCTCTGGGCCTAAATGTATAATTCATCTCTTTGACTCAGCTTTCCCTTGAGTAAATGATTTACATTTACATACATTATAGAAATCTTAAAAATGAATCAAGCTACAGGCAGCAAAGGAAAAGAGTGAGATTGTTGTTTTTCTGTTTTAATTCTGTTTAAATACTTGGGAGGTATTAGCATTCAGCACACTTTTGGGTCCACAGGGTGCAATTCACCCGTGTACAGAGATCCTGCATGAGATCTATGTAACATTTAAAGCCTTCGTAAACTCTTAATTTGTGGGCTTCAGTGATTCATATGCTTCATGCAGGCATTGGGGGGGAGGGGCGGAATTTCTCCATCAATGAATAAATAATTATGGAATTTGAATGTGTGGGATTTTCTACAGTGTTGATAACTGAAGACACTTTCTTTTTACACATACCGTTTCTTTTAACAGACGTTTGGTTTCTTAGCTACATTCCTTTGCGCTTTGAGCATATGGTTATCCTACAAGATCTCATGTATTACTCAGTCAACGGGTAAGTATCAAATGTTAATACTAGGCAGAATACTTCACAAATGGAATATTTACATTTTCCATGGCAGAGTTTGTATGGAAGGATTTATTAATGTTCTGTATCATGTAGCTCAATATATTGCCAACACAGTACTTTAGCATGGTCAATTGACACAATAACTTATTAACAGCTAACAATAACAACAACATAATCATGTAATAATCAGTGAATACTCCATTTCCTCGTACCCCCAAAAAGAGTTCATAGTGGCTTCCTGCATGTTTTTTAATCAAATAAATTAATTTGCCTGTGGCAAACCAAACTGACTCTGACTTCCTTTTTAAAGATGCAGCTGTATGACTGTTTGGCCACTGCAAGATGTCTGTGCCTTTCTAAAAGGGATATCAAAGAAGAGGGTCCACCATGTGCCATGAGGAGAGAGTTGACATTCGTGTTATTGGATTATATCCAGTAGATTTGAAGATTTACTTGAACATCTTATGCAAGGAGAGAAACAACCAATGTTGGAACCAAAGAAGTTGATGTCAAAACAGTTTGATGGAGAAATCGTTTTTTCTGAGCTTTAGAGAAGTGCTCTTTCTGTCTCGTGAGCTGGTCTGTGGCTCCCAGTTACATGCAATGAGAATATTCAAACCTCCTTTGGAGAGTTGTTTAATTAGGATCTGTATAATTTTAAAGATGGAAAGATTAATTCTGATTTCCTCCATGCATTTGCAGAAGGGAAATTCTGCAAATTCACCTCTGCAAATTAATCTTGAAGGATAATTCCTTTAACAAACCAACTCTTGCACACCAGTCTTTGCCTGGGAAACCTGCCTTAAGTTCTCTTTTACTTTCTCTTTCGTTGTCATTGATATTTTTACATCTGTTTGGCCAGCATCAGAAAATACTTTTGCAGGAACTATGTCTTGGACAACTCACTGTGAATGCTCCCTTCTAACCGCAAATGTAAACTGAATTTTCTAGATGCCAAAATAATTCTGTTCCTACATTTTTTAATATACAGTCTTTTATAACCCCCCAGAAAACTCTTTTCTCTGTACTGTACAATAGGTATGGAAGAACATATGCCTAGTGGTGCACTAGGTTTGTTGCTTTCCTCCTCATATATATGTATTTGCATATTTCCATTCTCCCTTCCACAGAAATAACCCATAGAGAGGGAAACTGAGTTTCCCAGAAATTATTCTCTCGGCGGGAGGGAGAAGGGGGGGAGGGAGAGTGTGCGTGAGTGCCTGCGTGCATTTCCCCTAGAGTAGAACCATCTGGCTCCTCCTACTTAACCTACAATCTGTATGGATGCCCCTTATCTCTGCTCTGTTAGAGCTGTTCTTTCAGGGACACTGTGTCTAGTGTGGTTGTTTCTGGATTCCTCCTAAAGTGGGGTTTCAGAGCAGGAAGAGGGAAACAGTGCCAGTTAATGCAACCTAATTCTGCACTTACCTTTTTCTGTCCCCCTCTGCAGTTCTGGAGAGGAGCAAATCCAGAGCTCCCCCGCCCTGCCCTTTTCCTAATTTATCTCCCCAGAGCCAGAAATTCCCAGAGCCCTTTTCAAGAAAAGGGGAAGTGTGGCAGAGCTCTCCTCTTCCTGAGTTTGTAAATGAAATTGTGACTGACCTAATTTTGATATTTGTATTAGAATATTATTGCAGTGTAAACCTGGCTCATGAAACAGCCAGGGGTAAATGTGCCTTAAATGTTACAGATTTTTAACAACATCCTACTCTGGCCTGCCTTTGTGCCTTACAGCTGTGTCTGGTATTTGTTCTCTCACTGCAGATAGGATGTCTTTTTTTAATTGTGTGAATTTAGTGCTCAGGAATAGTTCTGCCGCTCAGGAGAACATAGTCCCCTATTTATCTACAGCCCACAGGTAGTAAGGGCGCATGCTTCCTTGCTGTGCCTTGCCAGTACACCTCAGCCATGACTGGGCAGGTCTGAGAAGAGTTCATTCTCTGTGCCTGCTCTGCTGAAAATGCCAACACCAGGGCCGATGCTATGTGTGATCATACTCACTCACTGACTAAGCCCCCCTGCGTAATTTTACTTTCGGTGGCTGGTCACTGATCATGATTTGGATTAGGGCCCTAGAGGTTTAAGGACAGATTTCTTCCAGGCCCAGAAGATGAGTACACCTCTACCCCGATAACACGAATTCAGATATAACGCAGTAAAGCAGCGCTCCGGGGGGGCGGGGCTGTGCACTCCAGCAGATCAAAGCAAGTTCGATATAACGCAGTTTCACCTATAACGTGGTAAGATTTTTTTTTTTTTTTGGGCTCCCAAGGACCGCGTTATATCGGGGTAGAGGTGTATGTAATAGTAGTGATATACTACTTCTCTTCCCCTCCTGTGAAGGGAATGCTCACTCAGTTACTATGACATTCCCCAGGCCCTCTCCCCTACCCAGCCACGTGGAAATAGACTTCTGACACGGCAAAGCCAACTACACACTGTCCTACATAGGCAGCTTCCACATCCTCACTGACTATAGTAGCCAGGCAGAATAGCCTGTAGACAAGCAGCGATTAGCCGAGAATTCTAACAAGAAGCTGAGATCTCTTAGAACAAAGCTGGTTCCCACAGCTCTCAGTCCATCCATCTTTCCTAGGCAGCTTTCTTCCATACTGGAATCGTGTCTCTGACCCCTGTGCTGCATTGCCATTGGTGTCCCCCTCCCCTCCAGACACCTCCCCCTGCCACTAGGTTGAAAAAATCCCCAACTAGGAGTTCAGTGCCCCCTAAAGGCCATAGCATTTCTGGATATCATTCTGTGATGGCTTGAAATGTGTTTTCTGGAGAACTAATGGAAACTCCCCCTTTGGCTTGCATCTGTATGCAGAACAAAATGCTGTGAATTTGCTATATAATATTGAATACAAGTGTTTAAAAATGAATGATACATTTGTCTTGTAGAAGATAATGACTTGAGAATGCGCCTTTGTGGTTAGAGGATGCCTATGCAGTTTGTGACAGCTTAATTCTCCTTTTAATTGCTTTAAAATTGTTCAGTTTCTCATTGCGCATCTTTCAAATAGCGGTTGCATGTGTTCTGTAAAAGCAGTTGAGAGACATGCTTCAAAAAAGGGCTGAGAGGAGGAGCAGCAGATTACTGTGTCAAACATGCACCCTCTAAGAGCAAATCACTATGCGAGTGTAGTTAGTATGCTGCCTCTGCCAAAGAAGGCTAGAAGAATTCCAGAGATGATACCAAACAATGGTACCTGATGCAGATACTGTGACTGAAGGATTTTCAGCAGGGTGCAGAAACCCATTGCTCACTACAGAATTCCAACTTGAGCACAGGAGGGGTCTCCTTTAACTGTCACCTGTCATAACTATGGTAATGAAGATGCTAACAAATATTAACGGTCATCAAGTTGTTGCACACCTGAAGGAGCAACAAGATAGAGCTGGAGAAGTGCTTCTTTTTAGCCTCTCGTCCATTATTTTCATATTTCACATCCTCTTTCCTTCTGAGTATACATTCTGCTAAAGCCAAAGGAAAATATTATGAATTGTAACCTGAGCCTGAGGAAGGTGGCATCAATTTGCAGCTGAATCACGTAGCTTAAGATGAAGTATTTAATGCTCAGACCTGTAGTCTCCATAGCCCATACAGGAGGAAAGCTGCAGCCTGGTCTATTTATACTTAAGGTGCTTCAGGCTTTATGCTCTGTCAAGGTGATAATGCAACTCTCAGCTACGTAAAGTAGGGCCATCCTGCTCTAAGATGTATATACCAACGTTTGAGGTGACAATCGATCTGCATGGCTTATACACACTGCTGTCGATATTCTTCTGGTTAAAGCTTAGCACACACTTTTGGTGCCTGTCTCCTGTTGTCCCTTTTAGGCATATCAGGGTGCTGGGCTATATTTCCACTTAAACTATCAGGAACTCTCATCAAGTGGAAGTCTCACCTTCAGCGCACTTTGCTGTAGGTCCCACCTCACAGCCTGTGTTAGTTCCCAGTACCCTCAAGCTGAATGGTGGCCCATGGAGTGCAGGAGCCAGGGTTGTGTAACTCTTGCAGGATTACAGCTGTACTAGAAGAAAAGCAGTGAAGGATTCCTTTGTATAGGAACAATTGTAATAAAAACCTTATTAGTGACCAGTGAGTTAGCCAAGAGGAATGGCAGGAGCTGGCTCCAAAGCACAAGAACCAAGTGGGCCATTCACCCCAGCAATGAAGTTCAAAAAGGGTCTGGTTGTCCTGTACAGGGGCTCTTCTTTCGGATCTGCAGTACATCACACTTTTTTTTTTTTTTTTTTTTTTTTCTTTGCACGAAACCTTTGCCGGGGCTGATTCACATTTCCTACTGTTATTGTGTCAGTAATTGTTTCTTTGGCTGCAACAGCTGAACCACTGAAGGACCAGATTGCCTCTTTACCTTTGTGGGTTTAGTACAGCTTATTTGCCTTACATACAGCACTTCAGTGGGGTCTCACAGCCTGGCACTGGTAAAGCTAACAAGCCTGTAGGCCTTTCATGAGATGGGGCCTATTTGAGCCTTGAGCACCCATCACTAGCTGCTGTTAGCAGTATATCAATGATCCAGAAGAGCTCAGCATACTGGAACAGAAGCTGGATAGTGTATGTCTATCTAAAGGCTCTGGCTACCAGCAAGAGACATTCTAAGGCTCTGTCTACACTTAAAATGCTACAGCCTGGCAGCTGTGCACTGTAGTGCAGGCACTTAGTGCAGTACCGCATGTTAATCCACCTCCTCAAGAGGTGGTAGCTAGGTTGACAGAGGAATTCTCCTATCCACCTAGTGTGGTCTACAGCAGGGGTTAGGCTGACATAGCTATGTGCTCTCAGGCATGTGGATTTTTCATGCTGAGATGTAGCTATGCCAATGTGAGTTTAGACCAGCTCCGGTCCTCTACTCATGCATGGCTTTCTTCTTCATGAACCACGACCAAAACAAGCACACAGTGCTGAAGTTGTGGCAATTAAAGATATAGGGGTGGCAAAGAACTCCATTCATACCTGCTGTTCAGTAGTTTGTCAGACATCAGAGCTTTACAGTTAGGTCCAAACCCTATTAAGCTAGGAACATCATTTTGTTGACTCATAAACATTACTGAATAATGGTGGAGGGGCTTATCTCAAACTGAATATCAATCACTCATTGCCTTCTGGCCTGTGTATATAATTCCACCTGCTGCTGTATTACTATAAATAAAAATGGACATAATACACTTCTGGCTTCCATGTATAGGGTATGACCTGAAACCCAGGTAAGCTGCCCAGGAAGTCAACCCCTGCTCCCACACTTCCTTGAGGTCCCCAAAGGCTTGCTAAAATCTCCCATAAGCTACTGCTTCAGGAACTGTGTGCCTGATAGCCCGCGGAAGTGTTCACTCTGCTGCCCTCCAACAACCTCACAAAGCATACCTACAGCCAAACAGACCGGGAAGTGCAGACACACAGCTCTGGTGCTCGTTACACTGGTGCAACATCATGGTTTAGTTACTAGCCTGCAGCAAATAAGAGAGCAGGTGCTTAACTGCAGCTCAGAAACAAACATGCAGGTGTCTACATTGAGAATTTTGGGCCATTTTCCCACTCTTGTTCTACCACAGGTGGAAGCAACAATGGAGGCTGGAGTGCAGACAGGAGGCAGGTGTTTTTTAGTAACCAACCCCCTATTCTGAATGGGGCTAGAAAACACTGGGGTAAAGCACACCTGCATCCTGTCTGCACAATGGGCACTGACTGAACTGCACACTATGGTGAATTTCATGTCCTGCCTGTGCTTGTATAAACGGTCCAAGAAAGCATGAGCGTACATGCATATATGCTGAAGACAAGCAATGGGAAGTAACTGGCCACAAATTCTGGCTGCTGATGTGTCATTTATTAAATACTTGGTGAGAAACCTGAGTGCCAGGCCCAGCTGTCTATACTGCTGAGCCATCTGCAGAACACATTATGAACCAGGTACTCGACTTAAGGTAAGTTTGCGAGAGGGGCTTGATGGCAGTTATTAAGCATACCCCAGCTGCAGGAACGCGCACATATTTGCTACAACACAGAAGTCATTGCTGAGTAATGCCCTTTCCCAGCTGGTAATAAATACCCAACCAAATTTGCTCTGATTTGCTATTTACTAGGCATTAATCTAGCTGGGAGGGGGATGGAAAGCAAGCTAAAGGAGTGCTATAGCACGAGGCCTTGCCTGCCAAAGAGGAAATTCCTCTCCTCCCTCCAGCCCTCACACTGGGACTTTGATTTTAATAATAAAAACAAAAAAATTAAAAAGGCCTGCCTTTTCTGTTTCCCTCCTACAGTCTAACTAATTACTAGTTCATATGACCTCATCATCCCTCTGATTAGGGCTGCTGTATGGTCATGGCAATTTTTCTGAGTCACAAGGTGAAAAGGGCTAAAGCTACATCACTGTACCAAAACAAAAGTCAGATGGTGCATTGTGACTCTGCTAACCTCTGTGTTTCTACTGAAATGTGGGGAATGAAACCACAGAAGGTGCAGTAATAGTTACAGACAGTGGAGGTCATATCCCCAAGTTGATCCCATTTAAAAAAAAAAAATTTTTTTTTCACCTGGCAGAAACTAAAAAGCTTCCCCACCCCCAGGTCTGAAAACCCTCCCTGGGAAATCATTCATCTGAGCCTTTTGTTTTCAAAAGGCCTAGAGACCATACTGAGAAATGAGGTGCAAGTTAGAAATCAGTTCGCACTAGTGAAATATCAAGTATGCTCATTTAGCAACTCACCAAGAGAAGGATTGTGAGAAACTAAAACTAGGAGGCAGGGGAGGACTTGGAAAGTTGTTAATACCAAACAATTCTCATTGATGGATTTCTTTTGCCCTCTTGTGGGCAAACTTTTCTGCTGCAGCTTTCTCTGCTGGCTTATTAATGTAACCTATGAAAACAGGGGCCTGGGCTGACAGCACACAGGGAATGACAGAACGTACATGCAGCCTCTAACATTTGGAGGGTGAGTAACCACACAGAAAGCAGAAGGCTCCTTTGTGCCACCAGAAGAATATAGGGCACTTAAAACTAGCTCACGTTCTCAACACCAAATGGTAATTGTCAATCTTTACCAGCAAAATAGAGGCAGCTGCATAGACTACAAAAAAGGCCTAAAGCTAGCATCCTCTTTAAATGGGAGAGCCCACGCTATTCTGGTTGCTTGGAGCACACACACAAGTGCCCAGCTCCTTTGAGGAAGAAAGAAGATTCTTAGATATTGACTGAATTAAAGTATACATGGGACTATTCTGAATAAGCTGATCTGAGAAAGCCTGGCTTGCTCAGGGGACAGGCAGATAAAGGAAGAGTTTAGGAGTACAAGTCTTATTGAAAGTCAGTGGGACTTGTGCCCCTAATTCCCACAGGCTCCTTCAGAAATCTCATGTAAAGAGTCTTCCAAAGCACATTTTTGAAAATTAATGGAAGACAAAACATTAATAGCCATAGATTTTACAAGAGATGGATTTAGTCAAAAGGGGGAGAAGTAATTTTATAGGTACAGTATATTGAGGGCTTTAGGCCTCTATGACCCAACCACCAACTTCTCTTTCACAGTCACACACATTCCCTACCCCCCAAGCTTGGTCACCATCATCATTTCTTCATCTTTGGTCTCATCTCACTCCAACACCTGTGGGCCTCAGCTGACAGGGAATTTCCTAGCCACCATCACCAGGAGCTGCTCTTCATCTCCTGGCCTGACTTACCTCGTGTGTGTGGCCATGACAGGCTCATACCAACAGTCTCAAGCTGGTGGGCGAGAAAGTAAGCATACCATAATTGCAGAAGTAGGGAAGATCTCATACAGACAGGAATAGTGAAAAGTAGGATGTGCTGTGATTACACAGAGGTGGAAGGACCTCATCATAAACAGAAGGATGTAGATAGGGTCCAAAGAAACCTAGGGCTTACCCTTATGGCTGTGCCCAGCCTGTACAACGGAGGGTACATTGGCAGCTTACCAGGAAGCAGAAGGTCACATCTAACCTGAATATAATTCTGAGAAATGTTGACAGATTAACACACAAACCTATTTGTGTCTCCCATGTGTCTAAAAGATTAAGAGAAATTGCTCCTTTGAATTCACTAGGAATAAAACCATGTGATTGATCTGCTTGGTGTCCACTCTTGAGTGTTAGAGAGGAAGGATGGGCTGCATTGCATGAGCGCGTAGGCGGCATGTCGTGCTCCTTGCTCTAAAGGAGCACGTAGGTGGCATGTCATGCTCCTTGCTCTAAAGAGGAAGCTCTCCCTCCTACCCTAAACTAAAGAAATTGACCTCTGCAATTAACTGCAGATGGATGAATCATAGCATACAGGTGCTACCTGCATATTATCTAGTGAGCCAACAGATTAGAGGCATATTCTGCTTTGTTACACTGGAATAACTCCACTGACTGTACAGGAGTTACTCAGGGGCAAAGCCCTGCTGCGTCTCACTATGTCAACAGTAATATGGACTTTGTACTTATGAACAAGTTGCACTGCCCTTCCCACTATTCTAGATACCTTCATTTTCTATAAATCCACAGCTGTGTTACTCTTCCGTTACATTATTGTGCCTTGTTTCTTGTGCTTGTGGCTAATTGTTCCAGTCACACTTGTCTCAAGTTAAACCCTTTCCAAATTTACAAGAATTTTTTTTGTCCCTGCAATCCCTAGCAGAATGCTATGTTCACCAAGGCCCCATTGACTTTCAGCGGAGACAGGTTTCACCCCTCTGGTCATGATACAAAAACTGAGGTACACTTCACCCTTTATACCAATTTCAATGCATATGGTGAAGAAAGAGGTGCGTAGTTATACCATGCTCACATGGTTTGTGAAAAAATAAGTAAAAAAGAAGCCTTAGAGAGAAAGGTGCATCTCTGTCACCATTACATGGGAGCAATAATATAAACACACTCGGTGGAGTGGAAGGAACTTCCAGAACAATGAAAACAGAAATAGGAGAAAAATGTAAAAAGCTATTTCCGCAAAAACCTGCATATTTGACTTCGAATTTTTTTAGCACTTAGAGAAGCATTTTCAAAACAGATCTAATTTCAATCTTACCCAGCCGAGTAGTTTGATCATTCTTCTCTAAACTAGGATAAATGTATCCCTACAGCTACCTTTTCATTTCTGAGCCTTCTTAATATTTTTAGCACAATATTTTTCAATGTCACAAATATTGAACATCTTTCAGAAGATAATTTGTGGGAACTTCCACTGAAAATGTCCAACTTTGTAAGACTGTAAGATGAACACTTCTCCCCAGTCCAAGGACAACGGAAACCCTCTCCATCAAATGGCAAATGACCCTAACTAGAAACAAAGGAGGAAGCAATTTCCTTCATTTTCCTCTAGCAGAAGTGGCTATTAATGCCAAATTATTAGTAGATGAGATGAGAAAGATTGTAAGCAAGTTACTTACTAATATTTTATTTAAAATTATTAAAATATTTTAGAAACCCCGTAAAAAAGCATAGCACATTTAAAAGGCCACAGGTTTAGAATGGAAAATTCTTTATGTATTTTGAAATACTTCAACTGGAATTTCAAGGCATTTGCAGTACACGCCAAAGAACTGTACATAGTTATACAACCATTATATTTTCCTAACCCAGTAAACATAAAAAAAAAAACCCTCCTTAAATCTCAAAGTAATGAAAATACAATTTAAATTTGCCAGTTAAAAATTATCTAGATATACATTACACATGTACAGCAACAAATGAACATATTCAAAGGTGTGTTTATACATAAATTTTATATCTTAAATAGCACACTATCAAGCTAATTTGCTGTGGCAATCAGTTATACATACTTTTTAAAGAACCTCACAAAATGTTTCCCTTTACTGGAAATTTTGTATTTCTCTTGTACGAGTTGGTTTCTATGCTTTGAATGGAACTAAAAATCAACATGATGGCAAGTGCTGTTATGTCAAAACATCTTTTGCAGGATTCTGGGAATAGTGCAAGATAGTTCACTTCTTTCCAGGTGTGGAGGGTGAAACTGGGAAGCTTTGTCACCACAGAATTTGGTATAAAGGCTCATCAGGT
This sequence comes from Trachemys scripta elegans, assembly GCF_013100865.1. Classification (NCBI taxonomy): domain Eukaryota; kingdom Metazoa; phylum Chordata; order Testudines; family Emydidae; genus Trachemys; species Trachemys scripta. The sequence continues at coordinate 72,744,710 of NC_048299.1, forward strand.
GCTTCTGGTGTCTGAGAAGGACCCATTGCAATAGGTTTAAGTCTCTCAACAATGATGGCAGCAGGCCCATAATCCCATAGACAACTACTGATGACCCTCTCTTGGAGATAGGACACAATGCACAGGTAGGCTTCCTATAGTAATTACTCTCTTCCACGGGTTTTATTACTGATTAAGCAAGAATTTTTGCAGGAACATTTAATCCTGCTTAAAACTGCCCCTCTCCACTTTTGGGACCAAGCCTAATTTAAAAAAAAAAAAAAAAAAAGCCAAAGAGTTGAGTGTGACAAAAAAACATCAAATAGGATATTTTTTAGAGTGTGAAAAAATTTCAAAACTATTTTTACAGCAATAAAGTCTCTCACTCCAGCCAACGTACAAGTGTGGCTGGGTTCTGAAGGACTTACATCCAACTCTCTTCTATTTATATGGTTTCTATGGTAGTTTGTAAAAACTGCTTCCAAATATCTATGAAAAAGTTACATGCTCAGTCTTCATAGGTTCACTTAAAGAAACTCAAACAAGAGTTGTAATCCCAAAGTCTTTTTAAACAAAAATGAAGAGTTTTAGACCAACATCATGGTCATAAAACTTATGCCAACACCACACATGCACACACCATTTTAAGTTAGTAATTCCAGTTCCAGTGTATGTCCACTACGATGTGCATAAACTCACCTGAACCCAATTCCAGGCTGGTCTAGTGGTAGCACTCTATTGCCACAGGAGAGAGACTGCAAGTCTGACAAGAACTGGGTGTGCTTTTGAGGGCAGTGGGCCTTGCATCTCCCAGAGAACGCCTATGGCAGATTAGAAAATAGAGCTAACTAGTTCCTAAACATTATCCATTCCCTTTTCATGACATAGTTGATAAATGTTTTTCATTCCTTTCTATTGGAAAAGGGCATTTTCAGCCTCTTATTTTAGAAACAAATAAGTTGACACTCAAATCTGTATGAGGTCACCCGTTTGTTGTGGAGAGTGGTGGAAGCCCCATTGCTTGGGACATTTAAAACTAAAACTGGACAACATGTTAGGAACACACACTGCAGGGAACAGTCCCGACATAGCAAGGGGGTGGACTGAATGCTACTTTCTACTTATAGCAAGGTCTTTATTTTTAAAATCAAGATTTATAGCTACTTTTGATGCAAAAAGCAAGTAAAAATCTAGTAAAAACCATGCACAGAGAAATTAACAAAACAGGATGGAGCCAAAGATTGATGATATTCATTGTAGTGGTTCTAAATGAAGGACTTACACAGTATGACGGAGATCCCCAACACTGGGAAGTTTTATATTTTCAGGGGTATTGCTTGTAAAGGTACCTTAAAGGTATCTCTCTTATCATGCACATAACTACCAGTGACAGCAACATGTGAGGAGACAGTAGGTCCTTAAGTACAGATGTACAGAGAAAATAAATATGTCCATCTTAAGGAAGAGCACATTTCATTCAGAAATGAGGAAATTTCACTAAAGAAAGCGTATATTTATTCTGAATGTAAGCTTCAGGCTAAGCTTGCTGCTCTACACCACCTAACGGCGTTCCTTCAGCAAAATGTAGTGTTAGTGTCAGATTTCCTTCACAAACAGGTTCAACCCTTCAGAAGCTGACACATTTAATGAAGGGAGACCATTACAACCATATTATGTATGATCATCAGAAAGTAGCAGCCTTAGAAAAAGCCTCTGACTTCACTTACAATACTTTAAATCCCTTACTACTCTGTCCTCAAAATACGGCGAGGGTAGAAGACAACCTGTTCCTAGAAGGTTTAGTCTCAGTGCCGCCTCAATGATTTAAAGGGCTGTAGGTTTGACATAATACATTTTGGGAAAGTGATGTTAATAGTCTCAAATCATGGAAGACATGGCAAGTATCATGGAAAGTCAGACAACAAACTACTTTTACATAATGAGGCCTCTAAGATACTGGTGTTTTGGGGTGGTTTTTTTTTTTGTTAAATATATACTTGGAGCGCCTCATATTCTCTTGGAAGTTTACTACAATTTATCCTGCTTACATAGCCCTCCCTTGCAGGTGTAAGACTCTTATTTTCCCCTTCCACAGAGAAAAAAGAACCCAACCAGCAAAAAAATCCCACCCTTCAAACATCTGAAGAATGCGTTTTCACCACTGCCCTGCACATGTGACTCAACCTGTCTGGTCTTTTGCATCCTTGCACTGCTTGTGCCTAACCCACTGCTCACTAATAGCTTCCCTTTTCATCCCAGGGGCTGCTGTCTTAAGTCTAGAAGTTTATACAACTGCTTGCTTACTTATTTATCCAGTCACCAACTGAGCTGCATGCAGGAGCAAGGACAAACAATAATCAACTTTCATCTTAGGTATATCTCCATATATATATATATATATATCTCTCTCATAGAACTGGAAGGGACCCTGAAAGGTCATCGAGTCCAACCCCCTGCCTTCACTAGCAGGGCCAAGTACTGATTTTGCCCCAGATCCCTAAGTGGCCCCCTCAAGGATTGAACTCACAACCCTGGGTTTAGCAGGCCAATGTTCAAACCACTGAGCTATCCCTCCCCCGCACTGTGCACTGGAACGGTGCCAAAGTTTCATTATTTTATTTTTAAGTTAAACTTTTCCTGGCAAAGCTTAAGCTAATTACTTTTTGTCTGCCCTCATGAACTGAAAGGATTAATTGGTCCCTGCTCCCTCTTTTTTAAAAATATATCCCTTTAACTGTTTGTAGGCAGTTAGTCTCCTCTCAGTATTCTTTCCTCTAGGCTGAAAATATTGGCCTCTTAACCTTTCCTCTTAAGGCTAATTTTCAAATTTCTTCTTTCTTTAATGGGTTTAAACGATATTTTTAAAGAATGCATCACTTACAGCTTTAAACTTCCACAAATACGGAGTGCAAAGGTCACTCTATGATATACCACTTGACTATCAAATACACATAAGCTAGCTGTATCTGTTTTACCGACTGCCTTTAAAAAAGAGCAGTGACTTTCAGAGACACAAAACAGAATCTAGAAGTATGGAGTAAGACACACAAGATAAAATCAAAGTAAAGAACAATTCATTTGGGGATAGAAACCTCTATGAGATTGCAAAATTTAGTTTCCCTTTTACATTCAGTTTAACCGATAAAACAAGGAAGGGATTTTATTGTACTAAGTCATTCTTAGTATCAGAGGCAAGAAGCCAGATATCTCCAACATAGGTAGGTATGAATTAATGCAACAGAATTCTAATTCTAGCCTGCTGTATTTACATAAAATTTAAATATTTTAAAAACATAACTCAGAATTTAAGCCTGATGAGTTCGCCTGTATTACAGTCATTCTTCTCAGAAGTCTCAGTGCTTTCAGTTACTGATGTCTATTTTATGTTTAAATAAAAAAAAAAATCTATTTGGAGGCAATTTCTTCCTTTTAGAATGTCCCTCTAACAGTTATTAGTCAAGACAAGTTAGATGGAGAATTGTACAAACCCTGATGCTCAACATACTATTGTTAAAAAAATTAAGAGTCTATAAAAGCTTATGATTGGGTCAGACTTGTACAAAGCTGGCTAGATGCAAAAGAGAGAGAAGACAAAGTTACCCTCAATGCAGTGAAATAAGCAAGATGAAAAATGTTCATTTCCTTAATTAATTTAACTCATAGAAATTAAAGGACTTTTTTAAAGTTTAGCTTTGGTTATTCAGCGGCTGATTTTCTGGTGTGTTCTGTGTGTTGCCAGTGTTCTCTGATTTATTTTCCTTCCCTCTTCGTTTCTCCATAAACATGTGAATACCATCAGCTAGAAATCCTATACTTGCCAAAAAGCCAAACACCTGTGAATGTGAAAGAAACAGTTATTTAAAATGTATACATAAACATTAATATTACTCCAACTTTGATTGAGAACCTGAAACAAGAGAACAAGCAATCTTCTTTGTGCAACCCTCCCCCTCCCAGCTTTACTGTAATATTTCTATATACATTCAGTCTCCAGTCTTTTGAAGTCAGTGGTTCAGTTCTTAACAGAAAGATCAGAAATCATAATAGTGACATGTTTTGTACTTTATAGTTTTTATTTCTTGGATCAGGTGTGCATGGTACAGGTCCTTACTGTTTGACTGCAAGGAATTCAGACTAAAAACTTTTTACATACTAGCTTAGAAGCAGAGATTAATGCTTTTTTTTTTAAAGTGTTGGGTGAGGCAGTAGCATAGTAGAGATATAGTCAAGGCCAACTAAAAATGAGTCAAACTGGTGCCTGAGCATTAACGGGATTCAGTGAAGTTTGAGAGGGTTACGTTTTATACAGTTGATTTGAGCCAACACAATAGAATATAAACAATTAGATCTAAGAGTGAAAGAATTCTTCCATCTCCCTGTTCTGGCGGGGAGGGAAGGAGGGAAGGAGGAGGAGCCATGAAAGTGTCTGCGTTAATATTTGTGACACAAATGAATATTACAGAAGATAAACGTATTCTTCTTGTAAATTCTAAGATCATTCTGATTATAGGATCAGAGTTCTTTATTTTTCTAATGAATCTTTATTCAAGAAGAATGTTCTTTGATTTTGATGCTTTATAATTTAGCACAGAAATAATATGAAGACTCTTTAAAAAGCGTGCTGGAGAAGCGAGACACTAGGACTTCTCCACATGCATCCCAGAACTGCAGAACCTCCAGTGTTCCTTGTGAGCTACATGCCCTGTTGCTCGTCTAACTATTTTTGGTACCGTATAGCTTCCTAGATGCTCTGAATATTCACACTTGAACTCTGCAAGTATCCTCCCTGCTATAACTGACTCCCCAGATGTATGTCTGTTACCACTCCCCACTCAGCCTTTACAAGAATGTTCTAGAGTCCCTAGGACAGTGGTCCCCAAACTGGGGTGTGCGCCCCCATATGGGGGCGTGGAGGAACATTCGGCCGGCGGGGGGTGTGTGTGTGTGGCAGGGCCTGGGCCAGCCCCAATGAGGGGGCAGGGAGGGAGCACCATCCAGCCCTACTCTGCCCTCAGACCAGCTCTGATCTCAGCCTCAGCTCCACTCCAACCCCTGCTCTGCCTCCAGCCCAGCCTCATTCCCTCTCCACCTCTGGCCTCAGCTCACAGAGTCCTAGAGCCTGGGCTCCAGCCCAAGTCCAGACATCTACACAGCAATGAAACAGCACTGCAGCCCAAGCCCCGCGAGCCTGAGTCAGCTGGCATGGGTCAGTCACGGGTGTCTCTTTGTTGTGGAGAAAGCAAGAACAAAACCTGGTGAGTCTGAGAGAAAAGGAGTAGAACCTTGGGGGCCAAGGTCAGAAGGAAGGGTGAAATGAGGATAGTGACCCATGGGGGGGGCCAGAAAACACAGGGCCAAGGTTGCAAAGCTAACTGAGGGGACTAAGAGCTTTTCCTAGCATCCACAATATTATGGAGCTCCTAGGGTGCACTGAGCTTCCAGCAAACCTTATGAAGACCACAGCTGTAGAATGTGCCCATCATGTGGATCTCCCATATTCTGTTGTAGCAGAGGTTTATGTACCAGGTTTTAGGAGCCCTAAGGTAGCCACCTCTTCCTGCATCCTTACTTCAACAAATGCATTGCCTTCTGTTTTCTGCCCACAACCTGGCTAGAGCTTCCCTTCCTCTAAGCCTTGAGCAGAGGAGTGAAGGTTTAACATGGAATGGAGTCCAGGGTGTTTTCAGATACTTACAATTGCAACAGTTTCAACAGATGACTTGTCATTGGTTGCAGCAAACACAATGGAAGCTACAAAAAAGAGAACTCCCACTACTGTAGTGACCCAGAAATCCTGCAATCATAAAAAAAAAAAAGAGAAAATTACAAACTAGTGGAGGCACTGGTTGGTAAAGGAACCAGTATATTAAAAATGCCCAAGTTAATCAGACAGTGAAATCATATGTGAAACCTGGCACTATTATAAATCTATAAAACATGTATATTTCTAATTATATACAGCACAACGTTCAACTGCAGCAATGTGAAAGGAGACTGCATCACATACTATTCTTTCTATGCCTTCCCCCTTCCTACCTCACTCCCATCCATGTAACTTCTCTCAGCACATTCAGAAGAAGTCTGTTTAGCTATCCTAGTTTCATTGAGTTCTTAGCGGCCTTGGGGAAAAGGAAGCCTTACAAAATAAGTGCATTCACTCAGATCTCTTGGTACTGATACTCTCCTACCTTTATGCCTTCAGTCAAAGAATCTACATATTGTTTGCTATATGACACAATTCTTAAGTTAGGTGGATGCTCACAACACAAAATAGTGTTCTTGCCAATATTGTATTTTCTGAAATTCAAAAGCATACTGAGCATAACTGGCCTCTGAAAGCGGTGGAGGATGACATGTGGTAAGAAAACATTTCTGTACATTAGATTAGGGAAACAGGCAAGTTCCAAGTAATTAAATGAAATATTCTACAGGGTGAATCCATGTGATAGACAGGGATCCCAGTATTATGTGCTGGCAACAAACTGCACTTCAGAGAGGCTATAATATAAGTTAATATTAGTTTGTGTGACAGAATGCCAAGTCCTAGGACTCTGCCTGGAAATGCAGATCTATGCTGCTGATCCACCCCAAGGGCAAAACCAAATGGGCCTCAATAGCTCCAGCTCAATCAAACGAGAGTCTAAAGGGCAAGTGAGGAGGTATTTCAAAGCAAAAGCCTAGAAACAGGGAGTTCAGAGGAAAACTCAGGTGAAAGTTTAGATTTGTTGTTTTAAGTTAAGAATAAAGGAAAACCCCAGAAAGGGAGGTAGAATGAGTTTCAGATGGGTATGTGTATTCATGTGTGGTGGAGACGACTCGTTTATATTTTAATTGAGAAGGACATAGTCACTTTTAAAAATCTCATTAAACACACATCTTACCCATGCCACTAGCACAAGAGATTATAAGAATTCCAGTAATCTAATTTACTTTTCACTACAGGTTCTCAGTGTAGCCATGTTTGGGTTGCAGAAGAATGTTTGATTTTTGGGGGGAGGGGGGGAGTTTCCACTGAAATTTAAAAACAAAAACACATGGAAATATTTCTCCTGGTCTTACATTTTGTGAGTTCTGACTTGTTCTTCCCCTCTACTCATTTTTACTTCTTAATGCAATACCAGGGAAAAAACCTGCACTTCTTGTTTTAGAAGTTCTATAAACTTTTTTTACTTATTTTATCAGAGACAAGAAAACACAGGAAAGCCCCTTTAGGAACAGAATTTGATTTTATCTCTGTCTTTTCATACCAAAGGAATCCCACCTCACTTTACAAAAATTATCTTGAAACAGACATGGCAATCTCCTGCAGAGCCAGAAATGCAAACATGGGAATTACAGGGTAAAATCATGTGGCCTGTGTTATGCAGGAGGTCAGATTAATTGTTCATAATGGTTCCTTGCAGACTTAAAAATCTATTAAGCCTAGCTGTAACAAAAGAGATGCGCACACGTGCTCAAGAGAACTTCTGTTAAATTAAACATGCGTATTGATCCTTAACTAAACCTATTATCACACATAAGAAAATCTTTACTGTATGTCCGGATACATAAAATTGGAAAATACTAAAATCCCCCGTGCCTTCCCTCACCCACAGTAATATGCAGGGAGGAGATTCACTGGCATCGGACTCATATTGTCAAGTGACTTTTCAAGCAGTGTTAACGCCTTTCTTCATGCTCTTTATGCTACTCAGCCAGTTAAGGGGTACACAGACGAGAAACACCTGCTTTGGTCTGAACACTGGGTCATTTATCCCGGGTTTAGAACCAGCAGTCAGCTTTCCTGGAAAACAAGCTGTCATCTTCCCAGTTCCACAGCCCAGAGCTGAAACTCTGTATCTCACCGTAGCCAACGTGAAAATGTGTAAATAGTTGCTAATATAAAGAAGATAACTCAGTTAACATTGTTACCAAATAGTATATATTGTCTGGACAGAACAGTTATGTAACTTAAATTGCTTTAACAAAAAACACCTTAACATTTAGAAGCGAAAATAATTAAAAATAAAGCAGTTCCTTACCAATGTTCTTAATCTATCCTTCTCAACTTTATCATATGCAGAGGTGCAATACACAATCAATATCAGGAGACTCAGAAAGGTGGCACTGAAGCTTATAAACTCAAAGAAATAAAGCCCACCACACAGGATACAACTCTCCACAATTTCTTCAAGGATGAAGGCCAAAAAGGAAAGCAGCTGTGGAAAAATAAAGATTATTCAAATTATCTAATCAATTTGCCAATGTTTGTATCAGGCAGTCAGCTGATATTAAAGCAGTGAAAATAATTATCTCTGATAAAAGATAAAAGTTTAAATGTCAAAGCCAAAATAATTTTGTATTTGTGGTTTGTGACCTGACAAACCATTAGACAAGTACAAAAATGCCACAAATTAAACGCTTGATATGTAGAGAAAAATGCAACCTTGCTGTTAAAATTAACTAATACAGAAGATCAAGCTGAACAGAACACATTACACCAGACACACACTTGTTGACTATACAGTATACATTACCAATTCATGGTTTCATGCATGAGCGTGAAGGGAGCAGACTAGGAAGACAGGGTTTTGGTTGTTAGATGCTCACTCAGGACAAGCAAAATTGTATTTCTTTCTGCCTATTGGGAATGCTGCAAGACCTGAATGTAGTCTCAGGCACATTGGCTAGCATGTACAGCCCAGAGCTGAAAATGAAAACTAGTGCCCCAGCTTCCTTATAATAAATGGCAAAAGCAGGTCATCCAACTCAGCTGCTTCTCGAAATTCCACTTTTGATGCTGTTGAACCATTTGTGCCCCCGCCCTACTTCAGAGAAAGTACACATAGCTAGCTAATTATGCACACACTCCCCACCCCAGTGCAGCATGGGGAAATTGCTCTTTTCCAAAGCAAACAGCAAGTTTTTTTTGTGGCGACTAAGGTCAGACACACCAAATGGTCAATCTACCCAGAAGTTCTACACTCACCTCAGACCATTTTATTTTTGAGGGAAGGACACGAGTTATTTTTTAAAAAAGAGAACTCATTTGATCTACTAAAAAAAAAAAAAAGTTATGACAACTAGATTGTCCATGGGATTTGCAATTCATTACTGTTGCAGCAGCAGCAAAGGTTGCAGTGTAGACAGGTCTTTGGCACTTTTACCAGCACATCATCTAACCAACGTGCCAGTCTACTCTGAACAGGTTAAGGCAACATGGAGGTAAAAATAAGAGACCTGTCTCAACTACATCTAGTGGTGCTACCAAAGGCAGAATGCAACAGTAAGAAATTAGGACCTTTAATTGGGTTGCAGAAGACTGTTTGGGTTTTATTTATTTATTTATTTATTTTTGGGGGGGGGTTTCCACTGAAATTTCAAAACAAAAACAAAATAGAACCCATGGAAATATTTCTCCTAGTCTTATATTTCATATAGACCAGACCACAGAGAGCTAATGCCATCACCTTTGCAGCACTACCTATCTCTACCAACTTTATGGTCAGAATCCGGGATTTGACTATACGCAGACAGCATGCTCATCTCTAGACAAAATGTTATTAGTTTTAATACCTTTAATTTACAAAGCAAAATTAACCTCTAAAAGTTAGTGTGACGTTGCTATAGTTTTCCAACTCTATGTCCTGCCACTTTAGATAAAGATTTGTTACATATCTTAGAAATCCTTATCAGAGGGGTAGCCATGTTAGTCTGGATCTGTAAAAAAGTGACAAGGAGTCCTGTGGCACCTTATAGACTAACAGATGTATTGGAGCATAAGCTTTCGTGGGTGACCAAAGCTCATGCGCCAATACGTCTGTTAGTTTATAAGGTGCCACAGGAATCCCTGTCACTTTTTAGAAATCCTTATTAATTACACTGTTGCTACGCCTGTATAATAGACCTAGATGGGTCAATTTCACTTCTAAGCTCAAGTATCAGTCCCACTAGACTCAGGCCTTGTCACGCTACCAAGTTTTGTTGCCAAAAACTGCCTTTTGGCAACAAAACAGCAAGAGTGTACACACTATAATGGGACTTTTGTTGCAAAAAATGCCCAGTTTTGGCGACAAAAACTTCTATCCCTACTACAGACTTTTGTCTTTTCCCCTCCCTTTATTGTCGACAAAGAGCCAGTGTAGACACTGCTGATTGTTCTGTTCACAGAACTGGCTTCCGCCAGTATCCCACAATGCCTGCCCTGATTGCTCTGCTCAGTGTTTTGATCTCTGCTGCCCTGCAGGCATGAGCCTCTCCCCTTTCAAAGCTCTGGAAAGTATCTGTGTGCTGCTCCCTTTGGGGAACTATAGCGGGCTGGTCACCCACTCCTCCCTTAAAAGGCTTAAAACAGCCTGGGCAGAGGACTGTGGCAGGGAAGGAAAAGTGGGGCTGATTGGGCAAAGCAGCCTCAGTTGGAGGACATGTCCCAATCAGGCATGGCTGGCTTAATGAGGGCCCAGCTGGCCCTTATATGAGGGCTGAGGCCAGAAGCCAGAGACAGACTCTCACTAGCTTTGAGAGGGAGGGACCTGGCTGCATAGAGCTGAGAGAAGGTACCTGGAGTGGAGCAGGGCTGGGGGAAGGCCAAGGGAGCTGGGGAGCTCCGGCCTGGAAACCCCCAGGCTGTGGTCTAGTAGAAGGCCAATTAGGCACTGGGGTTGCAGAGGGCAGTCCATGGGTAGGCAGAGGCAGCAGGTCCAAACTCCCCTTGCCTATGATGAGTGGCTTTTACACTGCAGTCTGCCCCAGTGAGTGGGGGCTAGATGGTGACTGGCAGTAGCCCATGACTGAGGTAAGGTGGGGATAGAGGGTTGGGGGTTCCCCTGGGTGGGGAGACCCTGAGACTACAGGGGTATTGCCAGGGGGCAGCACCCCAAAGACAAAGGGCACCAGATCCTGGAGGGACATGGGGGGGGGGGGGGGGGGGGCCCAGTGGCACTGGGACACTGGCCTGCAGAGGGTGCTTGGGAGGCTGGAAATGCTAATTCCCTGAGACGATCAGCAGGAGGTGCTGCAGCAGTGAGTTGTGCACCATCACAGGAACAAACAAAGAGCAAATCATTAGAATGCTCCTGTTCTGCCCAGCGCTAGGTACACAGCAGCAGGCAGAGTGCTGCTGCAGGGGGAGGGGGACAGACTGCTGTGCTGCTTTGCCATTCCTCAGCAGGGAGAGCTCCCAGAGCTATTCATGATGCTGCTCTCGGCAGCTGAGGGGGCTGTGGAAGAACTCGTGCAGTGATCAGCTCTTCCATTCCACAATACTGCACTGTGGGATACATACCCACAGTGCATTGGAGATCTCATCATCAACAGTGTGAGCAATGTGGACATGATCTGTCGACAGAGGGTGCAAGTGTGAACACCTTTTGGCGATTTTTGTTTTGTTGACTTTTGGGTGTTGACATAAGTTTTGTCAACAAAACTTGGTGGTGTAGACAAGCCCTCAGATGCAGAAAACCTTGAGAAAACCAGTACTCTACAAAGCCTTGTCAAAACTTAAGTGTAGAGACTACCTATGCTGGCACAGTTAAACAGACAAACCCCACCCCCAGTGTACAAGCAGTTAAACCATATGAAAGTGCTTAGATTGATATTGTTTAGGCTATGTCTATGCTAGGATTGCTTTACCAATATAATATACTAGTATTCCTACACTGACAAAGTACTCCTAGCGTGCAGCTACACCAACAAAGTTATGCTTCTCCTGGTATAGTACAACTATTCCCCCATCTGTACAATCTAGATCAGTAAAAAAAAAAAAAAATTTTTCCCAGTACAGGTGGTGTCTACACTACAGATTTCCGTGGGCAGAGCTATGGCAGTCAGGGACTACACCTTTTCACACACCTGACTGAACAGCTATGCCAGCACAAGTCTGTAGTGTAGACATGGCCTTATTCCAATTCAGCAAAGTGAAATAAATTATACTGGTATAACCACATCCATACCAATGCTTTTACTGGCATAACTATATTGGTAAAATATCACACACAGCCCACCAGCACAGTTACACCAGTAAAACTTTCTAAGTTTAGACCGAGCCTAAGAATCAAGGTTGCCATCTTCCCAGTTTATCCAAAGGTTTTGATAATATCTCCATCTCCCCCTTTATATCTTTAATCACTGGGTTTAACTTTCTGATTTTCATATAATAGCACAATAATATGTATTTGGACTCACTAAAAGGCAGAAAAATATTTTAATTCAACACTTATTTTGGACAATTAGTTGCCAATGTCCATTTAAAGAGCTGGAATTCAAAACCGCTACTTCTGACTGATTGTTTTCTAGCTAATAGCTTGCACCAAGCAGCTGCACATGGTACATAGTGGGTCCTAGTCAAGGAAAATAACTTACAGCCTGAGTTTTTCTTTAAATATGAATATTATTAGCAGCTCAACACATGTGAACTGTAAATTTCCCAATCTAAACCGTGCCAGAGGGCAACATTTCAGACTAATTCTATATTGAATACTCAACAGTATTAAATAGGATGCATCTTAAAGAGTGAAAAGAACTACAGCTAAGAAATAAAAACAATAAGGCCATTTCTCAGCACACTTCCTTTTTCTCCTGTAGTTGCTATTAGGCAGATTGCTTAGAAATCAACTTCTGCATAAAATAATGATTGCTATGGATTTCTCCAAAATATTTCAAATCCATTTTTTGAGAATGTATGGGGGATGTCCTTTTTTGCACTTGCTTTTTAATTTAAAAAGCAAAGATAGCCATTACAGGTATTTTCCATTTCATTATAATAATGTTTATCAAAATCATATTGAAAATGTGAGTCACATGTTTTCATTTTCATTCATAATTTCTGCTCTTTATCAGCAGCGAAGAGTTTCAGAATGAATCACCTTTGCCACCCGGAGAAAAAGTAGAGCAAAAAAGCAGCAACATAATTGCTAGAAACCCACTTTGAACAGAGCTCAGAAACCCAAATAACCATGACGCTATCTCTGGAGCAATGGTCGATGCTCCTCTGTTTGATCCAAAAACAAATGGTTCATGAATGTTTACTAATAGCCATCCTTTTGTCCCTGAAAATCATTCAGCTGCTTGCGTGTTAATGAACGTGCCACAGTTAAATTTAAAATCAGTGATGAAGAGGAAAGGTATCACCATGTAAATGACTTCCTTCAGGTAAAGAGGTTTTTTCCTACATGCAGGAATTTGACAACACATGTCAACCATGCTTTTACTATTACGTAAATTGGCAGCTGTGTTTTTTTGTAACTACTCCTTCAATCTCAATTTCTTATGAAAAGCTTTAGAGGGAATTTATTTAAAAGAAAATATACTGTCTGTCTCCCCACAACTGAGTTCTTTATCAGGAATTATGAAGATGCTTAATTGCTCTGTTCTTAATTGGTATTTTCTTCCGCATTTCTGTTAACTGTACTCATCTGCAATAATTAATCCAACACACACCTAAAGCACTGTAGAAGGTGCAATTAACTACTCACTATGCTCCTTAAAGTGTTGCAAGGGGAAAAACAAAAACACAGGAGTTGACTAGCAAAATGAGGAAAGAAGAACAGATTTTAAATAGTTCTTTTTTAATTGTATATTTTTCATTCTATACATTCATAGTATTCTGTTAAAGCTATTTAACACGTCAAATAATTATTTCTCACATTAACAGAGGGCCACCATTTGTCCTACATTATTTGTAGTGTGGTGGAGCCTAAAAATCCCAGTCAGGGTCTAGGGCACTAGATGCTATACAAACACATGGATTTTCCTCAATAGGGAACAGGAGATTCCATGTTTCAGTTTCCTCAGAATCATTGTCGAGGGTCCTCTGCCTTTAAAACCTGCAGAGGTCCTGACAGCACACAGCTCTTTAGAGGCTAACTGGGGCGGAAGTACCCGTGGAGGACAAATGCCTCTGCACTATACTTCCCTAGTTATCCACTCTCCATGACAGCATAGCTCCTTAGAAAAAAGTGCTGCCATGGGGTCCCTCCCAGAGAAGCACAGAAAATCATCCTCAGGACTTTCCGCTAGCAGTAATTTTTGTTTGAATTAGCACTCTGAAATCTTAGACCCATGGGTAAACCACATGTAAAGCATGGCTGCTCCCTAGCTTCTCTTCCTTTCCAGAATTGCAGAGCCTTTACTGTGCAGAGTCTTCTATACAAGAGGTTCTCAAATTGGGGGTTGGACAGGCTTGAGAAGCTGCTGGCAGTGGTGCTGCCTTCAGAGCTGGGTGCCCAGCCAGCAGCCGCCACCATACTCTGGCCGCCCAGCTCTGAAGGCAATGCCGCCGCCAGCAGCAGCACATAAATAAGGTTGTCATGATATTTATTACCTATATACTTAAATGGCTGTCTGAATCAATGCCTTACTATTTTAAATACTTAGTGAGAGCTACATGTTGATTTAAACAAAATAATCAGTATATATACTTGTGTGGCAGAAGGAGGGGCATAAACTGCTACAGATGTAAAGAATGGGGGTATGATCAAATAAGTTAGAGAACCTCTGTTTTACACTGTCTGAAGACCATTAGGGAGAATGTACCCAAGTTTTCTCTCTCCTCTACAATGTCAGTTTGCTACGCTGTGCAGTGCACAGCAGAGGGTAATGTGGCCAAAAAAGTATTGCAGCTCACTTTTAAACCATTATCCCCATGTTGTAAGTCCAGACCAATCCACCAGATATTAATACCTTCCTTTATCACTTGAATGATAGTATCAATAAATGACAGAATTATACATAACTACAAAGTGTATGTAATGTTAGTCAAGTTTCTAGCATAGCCTTAATGTTGGATAGGTGTGAACATACAAAATAAAGTTGTGAAAACAAAGGAAAGTTAAACAAAGTGAAATACTTGCCTATGAAATTGTAACTGTTTAACCACTTGTCTAGAGCCTCAATTGTGGCATTTCTCCAGTGAAATCTTCTGGTTTAAAATTGCATACAAGGGTTGCTATTCAAAGGAGTCTGCTGATTTCATAAGTCTTTAAAAGCAGGGTTGGTGCAGTGAATAAATAGTTCAGAAGCAAGAGCAGATCTTTAAGCTTAAATTAGAACATTCCTTTTCGGTCTAGCATTGTATATACTGAGGTTTCTGCATGCAATACTCTTTTTTTAATTCTGCCACTTAAATGACAAGTATTACTGCTTTAGATATTAATTTAGAACGCTAAGTCTTGGCCCAATGTGCTTTCTCCTATCCAACTTTCTACAGAATTTGAACCAGTTTTGGATTGAAACTAAATTCATTTTGTATTAACCAAAATTAAAAACTCCATGCAAAACTCAAAGTTCTTAATATCTCTTTGGCAGGTACATTTTTATGTGATACACAAAAGTGGTTTCAAAAAGAGGCTTCAGCAGCAGCAATCAGAGATAATAGCATATTGCTAACAACTATAATATAGCTCACTGGTTTGAGCATTGGCCTATTAAACCCAGCATTGGGAGCTCAATCCTTGAGGGGGCCATTTAGGGATCTGGGGCAAAAATCTGTCTGGGGATTGGCCCTGCTTTGAGCAGGGGGTTGGACTAGATGACCCCTTGAGGTCCCTTCCAATCCTGATATTCTATGATTCTAAAGTACTGTAAAGTGTTCCCTCTATCCTGAATATCATGCTACGATCTTAAAAACTGGAAAGTAGTTCTCTGCAGTTGGCGTTACAGTATTTTAGAGAATATTGTACCATACATATAATGGAATCAGATGATTTGCTGTATGCAACACCCTATTTAAAAAGAACCCTAGACAAGCGGTAGTTAGTCTGCAATCTTAAGACTATTGCAATTTTAATCACTGTTTTGCATATGATCTGTACGACAGTAGTCTCTAGCAACCCAACGTGCTATTTACTATAAAAAAAAATATAGTAAGAGACAGTTGCTACCCCAAAGAGCTGAATAGACAAAAGAGTGGGAGGGGAATAAGACAGAGAGGTAATATGACCTGCCCAATGCCACATAGTAGGTCAATGGTAAAGCCAGGATTAGAACTCACTTCTCCCAACTCCAACTTGGCTCTCTATGAGCTGAGGGGTGAAAACATTATCCATTAGACCACATTACTACACAACAGATTGCAGAGATTACACTAACATTTACCTGGATTTCCAAAACGAATAAAACTATTTCACAATTTTTTAAGTAAAACGCAGCATTTATGTGCTTTCCTTCGACAAGGGCATGTCACTCATAGAAAGCTAACTGAATTTCACCCAAAGTAATGTACAAGATTTATTTTTGAATTTGGGTCTGGACCAAGAACTCAAAGACTTGTGCATTTTGGGAGAGAAGGAAGCAAGGTAGAGCCCTGTGCAGATAAAAAATGTGTATCCACATCCGATCCACAAACATGGTCCGCAGATATCAGCATGTGTGGATATCCACAGATTTCCAGGGCAATAAAGATAAAAGAAAAAGTATCTCTCTGATGAGCTAAACAAATCTGGCTTTGGTTACCTACCCTTCTGGTGTCCCTGCAGTTATGGAATATGGCCATAAACTGCCAAAGCTTTAAGAAAATATCGAATTTGTGCCCATGTGGGTCCAGCTGTCTCCTCTTCTCTTTGTTTATGAATGGCTCTAGTTGCTTCTCTCTCCCCCCCATAACCAGAAAAGCCAAAGATGGATGCACCTGTAATTGTCTTTATGAAGGCACATGAGTAGTCTATATAAATTACCGGGATTATTTATATGGGCAAAGGTGTTTGCATGGCAGTAATACCCAGAAGGCTCAACCAATAAATGTTTTATAATTAAAAAAATAAAACAAATCAAAGAAAATTTACCCTCAAAAATATTTATATAAAGCCCTTTAGGGCTTTGAGATTTGTTTAAAAATAAATTTAAACCACAACTTTCTGAAGTTTTGTGTGTTCCCTTACCATGACTTGGCATATTCTTTTTCTTTTTTAAAATGACTGTCATATGTTTTAAAATGTTATGGTCCTCTTTTTGGCAGTGCCTGATTAATGACCAACGGCAGAAATCACCTGATGCTGTTGTGATTATGACATTTCAGAACTAAAACCCACTCAGCTTTCAGGAAAACTGATACTGACATTTTATGGTTGAGTCCCTTTCCCATTTAGGTTTCACTATCTTCCCTAACTCCAAACCATGCTGTGTTATTTTCATTTTTGTATATATTAACCAGAAATTTGAGAGAGATCATTTATGACCTCCAACATTTATGAATAAGGATCAAAAGATTACACAAAATACACACAAAAGCCAGCAGAATAGGGATGTCTTCCTTTGAAGACTTAGGATTCTTTTGATTTGGAGTGAACCACTATAACACTCCAACAGCTCACCACAATATAATGAGGTTCAACCAAGATTTTCTACCACTTATATTAATGGAATGTAGCCTCTGGTACAGAACATTTAAGGCCTTCACATGAGTCCAAACCGGTTTAATTTTAAGTTAAAAATTCTAAGACCAGAAATAGCAGTGCTACAGTGGAGTGCATGCTCTTGATCCTGCTTATTATTTGAACCTACAAAACCAATTGAAATCACTTGCAAAATCTAGCACAAACTTCTAAACAGTCAGTGTCTGTGACTGTAGTGTCCAAATAGATGTGCCATACTGTTACTGTGAAGATGCCTCCATAGTAATAATAGTTTGAGTCTGCAGAAACAATATTACAATTACAATGCCAGTTCACCAATATACTGGCATTTAAAAGTTGAAAATTTACTATTTAATATTACCAGGAGTTATATATTTACCATTTGATTTAGACTAATTTTTTCACTTCTTAAATTCAATTAAGACTTTTTAGATCAAGCTAAATTTTCTCTGACTGAAGTAAATGGTGGCTCTGTGTCTACACTTAAAAGAAGTATCTGTACTAACTTCTATTTTGGTTATGAGTCTAGGATATTATTTTTAAGATTTGTTTTTATTAGAGTAAGGTTTTGTCTTAATAACTTATTGGTCATTTTTATATACCACCTTATATTTTGTGCAACAATAGATATAACCTACAAAATGGAAATCAAAAGAGGCAATAAAAGATAGCAGACAGAAAAAAACACAGAAAATTCACTAATGAAAAAGAAAACAAACATTAAATGTAGACAATAACAACTACATTTACAACTTCATACTTACAGCAACAATATTAATTGCCAAATAAAACACATGCAACACAAAGAAGGGAGAGCTAGAAACATTCATTTTGTGTTGTATTCAATTTTGTCCTCTTTTTATTTAGATAGCTTAGCTTAGTTTATAACAGAGAATCATAAACTTAACAAAATAGCCAGGGTTTCTATGCCTCTAACATGAAGTAGATTTGTATCAACAGCCAAATAAAAGCCACCATAAAAACAAAGTTTTCTTTTTGGTGGACTTGAAACAAATGATTTTTTGAAAATCTACTAATCTAGTTGAACATTCATGTCGGAGCACAAATGGAGAATGGTGTCAAGGCAGGAATAACAAAGAGCAGGGGAGTGGTGTGGAAAGAAGACTGTAAATGGGGCAGGGAAAAGTGACTGCACAAGACAACAGGTTAAGAAACATTAATTAAAGGTTGTAGGCAGTGTTGGTGTAGCCTCTTGGTCTCAGGATATTAGAGAGAGAAGGTAGGTGAGGGAATATATTTTATTGGCCCAATTTCCGCTGGTGAGAGACCAGCTTACACAGCGCTCCTCTTTTCACTTCAGAGACCCCAAGAAGAGCTCAGTGTAAGATCGAAAGCTGCTCTCTCCCCAGCAGAAGCTGGCCTAATAAAAGAGATTACCTCACCCATCTTGGTTCATTAATTAACGTTTGTTAACTCATTATTTGCTTTGTGACCCTGCGCTGTATAGTCAAGTCAACAGAAGCGTCAACCCTACTGCACACAGCACACCGCCCCTCTACTCCAAACCCAGCCATGCCCCAGCACAGGACAGGGTCCCAGGTAACTGTAGGGCCAGCAGCAAGGGTGGAGAGGAACCACAGACATACAAGGCCAAGAAGGACCCGTCCAGCCCCTGCGCTGGGGCAGGGCCAAGCTTTTCTCCAGGCCCCCGACATTTCCCCAGAGCCTGCGGAGCTGCTGGCTGGTTTCAGCAGAGACACAAACAGAGCCCAGCAGCCCCCGCGCCGGGGAGCCAGGCAGGGCGGCCAAGTCACAGCGCTGCGCTGCGCTCCGCCGCACACCGGCCCTGCCTGGCGTGAGCGATAACAGGGCCACTGCCGGGACGAGAGCAGGGCCACGCCTCGCACCCCCGGCAAGGCTGCAACACAGCGAGTTTCTCGCCGCCCGGAGCCGGGCCCGCTGCTCTCTGCCAGGCGCCCCAGTGCGCACGGCGTCCCCGCGCCCCGGGCAGACCCGCGAGGCCCAGGCCGGGGCTCACTCACCACTTGCGCCGCTTTGAGCACCAGGCGCTGCCGGCTGAGCCGGGTGAAGGTGCACTCGCAGGTACGGGGCTTGCTCTGCGGCTCGGTGGTCGGGCCGTACACACCGCCGTTGTCCATGGCGGGCGGGGCAGGCTCCGGGAGCCCGAGCTGCGGCCAAACGAAACCCAAAGGCCGGGCTGCGGCGCCCGAGGGCCACCGAGGGGCAGGAAGGTCGCTCCGCCGCCGTGGGAAAAGCGCGAATCAGGCAGCACCCGGGTCCCGCCGCCTCCCGGAATTCCCCTCCCCGCGCTTCGGGGAAACCAGAGGCGGAGCCTGGCGGGCCCCAGCGCCGAAATCTCCGCCCCGCCCACTGTGCCCGGCCGCCGTGACCTGTGCTGAGGGGCATTTCCCCCAGTAGCAGGAGCTTTACATAGCGAGTTGTCATAAACATACAGATCCGGGTAACACAAAATCCCTCCTGGGAAACTTTTCTAAATCACTTTATCTGTAAGGGGTTAAGAAGCTCAAATAACCTAGTTGGCACCTGACCAGAAGGGCCAGTAAGGAAAGAAGATACTTTCAAATCTGGGGGTGGTTGTGGCACTCTTTGTTGTTCCCTCTCCGGATGGAGAGAGAGACCAGGCAGGTAAAACATCGCCTGAAAACATACCTGAAATGATGCAGTTAAGATTACAAAAAATTTAAGTACGGGCAAGGAAGTGCGTGAGCTTATCTTTTGTTTTAGCTTGTGAATTTTCCCTATGCTAAGAGGTAGTTTTATTCCTGTTTTTTGTAACTGTGAAGCTAAGTCCAGAGGGGAGTCCTCTGTGTTTTAAATCATTTTATTACCCTGTAAAGTTACCTTCCTTCCTGATTTTGCAAGTGTGATTTTTACTTTTTTCTTTATAATAAAGCTCTTCTTTTAAGAACCTAATTGATTTTAGTGTCCTAAAGATAAAGGGTTTGGTCTGTGCTCTCATTGTTAACCAGTTAGTTGGTATATTATTCTCAAGCCGGGAAAGGGAGTAAAGGGGCTTAGGGGGGGATATTTTGGGGGAATATAGACTCCAAGTGACCCTTTCCTGAATTTTTGTGTAAATCACTTGATGGTGGTAGCAATACCGTCCAAGGACAAGGAAAGGAATTTGTGCCTAGGGGAAGTTTTTAACCTAAACTGGTAGAATATCAGATTAGGGAGTTTTTCATGTGGGTCCTCACATCTGTACCCCAGAGTTCAGAGTGGGGAGGGAACCCTGACATGAGTCATTGGTAACTTTCCTTGCAGCTTGTACAGGAGCGCGGCTGCAATCTAGGGCAGCCCTCTGCTCTTGCCAATAGGCCTATGCCATGCAGGAGGAGCTTCCACAACCCCCCAAGAGTACTCAGGGTAATTCAAGATCCTTCCCTGGGCAGAGTCCAGCCCCATATCCCTCTGTGACTCCCTCTTCTCCTCAGTCTCCCACCTCTCTACTCACTCCTTAAGGGGAATCCTCATTATCCCCCTCCACTTTCAGGGAGGATTTACAGGACTCTGTCCTTGGTCCTCCTGATCTTCCCCACCCCTACCTTACCTGTGGGTAAACTCATCCACAAACACAAATTCAACTACCATCTCTAGGTGGGTGAATCAGATCTCTACTCCAACCAAACAAATCTCAGCCAGGCTGTTTGATACCTTCCTCCTGACATCTACCACTCAGCTCAAGCTTTACAAAGCTAAAACAGAACTCTTTATTTTAATCCACTCCCCAACCCAAGCTTGATTACCATAGTATCTTGGCTGTCGCTTAAGTCAATAACCTGGGTATCATCTTGGACTCAGACCTCTCTCTAGGTTCTCACAACCAGGCTATAGCAAAGTTCTGCAAATTCTTTCTCTATAACAGGGGTCTGAAAGTCCTGGCCTGCAGGCCATCTGAAGCCTGAGAACCTCCCCATTGCGGCTGGCTGGCGGAGGAGAGACATAGGCAGACATGCTGCCGGCAATGTCTGCCGCAGGTGCTGCCCCCCACAACTCCCATTGGCCGAGGGAGAAGGACAGAGATATCATCACTAGTCGCCAGGCAGAGTCAGCCATGGAGGCAGCATCATTAGTTGCCGGGCAGAGTCAGCCATGGAGGCAGCATCACTTTTTTCCACAATGAATATAAACAAGTCAAAATACCCAACACAACTATCTGATGCACACCTTGAGCAGTTGAAACGTTCAGGATTGCAGCAGTTACTGAGGCCAAACATCAGCAAACTGACAGAACTGAAGCGTTGCCAGGTGTCTGGCTCTGGCAGGCGAAGAATTGTATAAATTTGTATGACAGTTTTATTATTTCTAAGAAATTTGAAAAAAAAATACAATATAAATGTTTTCTTTTCTGAACACCATCTTCAGTGACATTATTGGCTCACTGGGAGGATTTGAGGACTGGCACTGGCCCTAAGGTAAATTGAATTTGAGACCCCTGCTCTATAACATCTCTAGGATATGGCCTTTCCTATCCACCCACACCAGAAACTCTCATCCAGGTTCTCATCATCTCACATCTCAGTTACTACATCTTTTTCTCTGGCTTTGACAATTGCAGTCTTATCCCATTCACATACATTTGCATGCTGCTGCAAAAATCATTTCCCTAGCCCGTCACTTTGACCATGTTTCCCCTCTTTGCATCCCTCATGTGTCATATCAAATATGTAAGCTACAACATGTTTTCACTTTCAAAGCCCACCTCTCATTCAGTAAACAAAAATCAACTCCCACCTTCACTTGGCCCATCATATCAGCTTGTGCACTTGTTAAGTTTTCAGACAAGCACCTTCATGCTTTCTCCTATGCTGCCTCTCACTTTTGGGAGGTACATCCTGCAAACATTTGCCAAGCCATTTCATTGTTCTCCTTCAAATTTCACCTAAAAACCTCTCCTTCACTGTGATGCCTACAAAAAAAATTGACAATGGTTAGGCTGCTGGTGTGCTGTGACCACTGCCCATTATACTGATCAATGTTGTCTCAATGTTTCCTTGTACTTCTCTGTCTGTATCCATCTGTTGTCTCTTGCCTTATACTTAGATTGTAAGTTCTTTGGGGGCAGGGACCATCTTTTTGTTCTGTTTCAGAGTTACAGCCGTGTTAGTCTGTATCCGCAAAAAGAAGAACAGGAGTACTTGTGGCACCTTAGAGACTAACAAATTTATTAGAGCATAAGCTTTCGTGGACTACAGCCCACTTCTTCGGATGCATATAGAATGGAACATATATTGAGGAGATATATATACACACATACAGAGAGCATAAACAGGTGGGAGTTGTCTTACCAACTCTGAGAGGCCAATTAATTAAGAGAAAAAAAAAAACTTTTGAAGTGATTATCAAGCTAGGCCAGTACAGACAGTTTGATAATAGGTGTGAGAGTACTTACAAGGGGAGATAGAGTCAATGTCTGTAATGGCTCAGCCATTCCCAGTCCTTATTCAAACCGGAGTTGATTGTGTCTAGTTTGCATATCAATTCTAGCTCTGCAGTCACAAATCTGACATCAGGAATCAAAATACTCAAAAACCAGTGGGAGAACACTTTAACCTGTCTGGTCATTCAGTGACAGACCTGCGGGTGGCTATATTACAACAGAAAAACTTCAAAAACAGACTCCAAAGAGAGACTGCAGAGCTAGAATTGATATGCAAACTAGACACAATCAACTCCGGTTTGAATAAGGACTGGGAATGGCTGAGCCATTACAGACATTGACTCTATCTCCCCTTGTAAGTACTCTCACACCTATTATCAAACTGTCTGTACTGGCCTAGCTTGATAATCACTTCAAAAGTTTTTTTTTTTTCTCTTAATTAATTGGCCTCTCAGAGTTGGTAAGACAACTCCCACCTGTTTATGCTCTCTGTATGTGTGTATATATATCTCCTCAATATATGTTCCATTCTATATGCATCCGAAGAAGTGGGCTGTAGTCCACGAAAGCTTATGCTCTAATAAATTTGTTAGTCTCTAAGGTGCCACAAGTACTCCTGTTCTTCTTTTTTTGTTCTGTGTTTGTACAGAGCCTAGCCAAGTGGGGTCCTGATCCATGACTGGGACTCCGAGGCACCACACTACAAATAAGTATTAGGTGCTACCGAAACAGAAAAGAAATGACCCTTGCTGCAAGGAGCCGAACACACTAAAGCCATACAAGCAGAGGGGAGGACAAATGAGGAAACACAACATATGGAGAGAGAAAGCAAGCTGGAGACTGTCCCTATATTAGTTATATAAGGGCATATTAGGATAAACCACCCCACTTGGGCTGACTGTGGAATTTTAAAGCACATGCTGCTACCCTTTGAATGAAGGGCCTGCTCCAGTAAATGCTTATGCACTTCCATTTACATGCAAACATAGTTCTACCTAGAAGTCAATGGGACTGGCAAACATTAAATAATAGTGCCCATCTCTTACATTGTGCTTTTCATCAATAGGTCACACAACACATTACAAAAGAGATAGGTATCATTACCCTGCGTTTACAAATAGGGAAACAGACAGGGAGAGGTAAAGTGACTTACCCAGGGTCACCTAGCAGTCCAGCAGAGCCAGGACTAGAATCCAAGTCTCCTGAGTCCCAGTCCAATAAACTGGCTTCTAATTCATATATATAGTTACTTCTGAACCTAAGTAGCTGCAGGATGAGTGTCTAACTCCTGCAGCTAGCAGCTGTGGCAGATTCATTAAGCTCATTTGATGATCAGGCATTAGAAAAAAATAAAGAACCATATTCTCCCAGTGCAAGCTATGACAAACATGATTCCCTGTCCCCCAATAAATTGGGTATATAATTAATACATCAAGCAATTGCTCAGGAGATGGATTCACAGTGTGCTGGATCATTTATTTATTCCTTTGTATATTTCAAATTTGATGGCAGGTTCCTATATAGAATGACTCAGTGTTCTCTTTTTTCTTTTTTCCCCCCAGGGCGATGAATGGTTTTTCTTCCTTGCTTTTTGATAGAAAATCTTTTCTGGTAATTTGAACAAGACTGTCTCTCACTCTTCTTGGTATGTTGGACAGCGAAGTAGAAAAGATCTCTGTTTCAATCTCTTCTCTTATAGTTGGATGTGTAGTAGTAGGATTTTATGTTTGTATTTTGTATAATTTAGAATGAAGGATAAAGAATAATAAGATAATATAGCATGTATTCCTGTATGAGTTGACCATACCTGCTAGCCACCCATTTTGAATAGCAGAAAGGAGTGGTCTAATGTGCTATTGGTAGAGCTGCATCAGCCAGAATCTGCGTCTGTAATGATTTCAAGGCAATAACAGACATTTTAGGATCACCACTTTGTTGTAGGTTTAGCATTTTAAAATAAGTAAAAGAATGTAATGTTTGTTTTTCTTTTGCATTGCAACTTGATGTTCCTGTTCAAATGTTTTGTGTCAATCAATTGTGTTTTGGGTGTGAATGAGAAATACGTGTGTTAAAAGATAAGTGTGAAGGCCATCACGAAAGCAGATGTTCTAGGGAGGAACTGAAAACAAGGGCATTGATGGCAGCAGCACCAATTTAGTGCAGTAGTGAAGACAAGCCCTTAGAAGGAGGGGCCGATTGAGTAGAAGTAGGGGTGGTTGATCCCCCTTTTCTCCTGTTTGGCTCTTCTCTTGAATAATTCATGGAGCTTAGAGAAGAAGTGATGATGGTACTGGAATGGCCTGTAACTTTGAGCAGTTTGGGTTCTACTAAACTGCCTTTTCGTTGCAGGCATATAAATCCCCAATGACTGCAATGTTGCCCTGGAATCCTTGAGTGGGTGTAGAGAGGAGTCCGTATATTCACTGAAGAGCTTAGATCCGTCAAGCACCTCTATTGGAAGACCAGAGAACTTGAACATGAACTTGATCACAGCTGCGGCCATGTATCTGGAGGCTGTGTTGATGGCATCTAGGGCAGCTTGGAGGGAGCTTTTTGAGATTAACTGCCCATCCAAGATGGACTGAAATTGCTCTCTTTGGATTTGTGGGAGGTGGTAGATAAAATGTGTAAATTTTGAGTATGTGGTAAAGTTGTATTTTGCCATCAAGGCCTTATAGTTGGCAATACAAAATTGAAGAACAGCTGACACGTAGCTTGTTCTGCCCAGTAAATCCAGCCACTTGGATTCCTCGTTCATTGGAGGTCTAGATTGAGCCTGATGGCTTCTTTTGTTGGCTACCTTCATCACTAGGGAATTAGGGCTGGGGTGGGAAAAGAAGTCTTACATTCTTTTTAGTGGGATGTAGTACTTCTTGCCTGACTTTTTACAGGTCTGTAGAACTGGAGCTGGTGTTTGCCACAGGGTATGTGCAAGAGCTAGCAATGCCTCATTAACAGAACAATCTTTCCTTGTGGATTGATATTCAAAATATCCACCAAAGAGAGTTGTGTCTTGAAATTATTAGCACAGGAGGGCATTGGTGGTGTTACACCCTTTTCCGGGGATGAAGAGGACCTGACTGAAGGATATAAGATCTCCTTGGGCTGAAGTTCTTGTTTCTCTTGCGTATCATCTGGTACTGAAGAAGTGTGCAGTAATGGGAGATGGTCAGTTGGTATCCATGAATGGTACAGTACCAGTTGGTGTTGGTGGTCCTTTCTTATCCTGTAGAACTGATCACTGAAATGGCCCCAAGGGTCCCAGTAATCCCACTGAGGAGAATAGGGGAAAGGTCATACTATCTGGGCTACAATGTTTGGTAGGTCCCTTAGAGTCCTCATTTGAAAGACTCATGGGAGTTTGGTGGTACAGTACCAGGATGGATTTGTGTACAAAAATCTTCGAGTCTGATCCATCATCTCCTGAGCTAAGCTGGGGGAAGGAGGAAGAGGGGCGCTCAGGTATCATAGTCAGTACCAAAGATTAAAGACTTAGGTAAGTTTTAACTTGTAACTGTCTGGATGGTACTGGTGAGGGGGCTCTGATAGATCTCTGTAACAGTGCAGACTCAGGCTAATCAGAAATAAGATCCTCTAAAAACAAAAATCTAGCAGGCAGCAGAGGGTTTTGATGGCCTCAGGTTGAGGCTTGGGTCAGTACTGGAAGTGGAAATGTTGACTGGTGGGATGGCGACTGCTGCAGTGTCTTGTCTCACTTCAGAGAGGAGGGAAGAGACCAGTTCTGAGGCACATGGTAGCCTGTGTGTACCACAGTGCAGAGAGGGATCAGATGGTTCTGGTGAGATAGATGGCTCTGGTGACAGAGGGCTTGTTCATATGGGGCTTCTTACATGGTACCAACACCTGTACTATAGACTCAGTTGGAGCACTAATTCTCCTGAGTGAGTCTTATGGATTGACCTATGCCTTTTCTTCATTTCTCAGGTTTGGGAGATGTACTTTTTCTTTAAAGTCTGTCTCAGTGGGCCACAGACAAAGCTGAAACAGTGACCAAAGAGGCCTGCAACATTGAAGCCAACATACATGGGTGAGGGGGGAGGAAGTAGACCCTTCTGGAACATAAGCACATTTAATTAAATAGGAGTTTTAGTTTAGTCTGCTGGTCTTTTTTGGACCTGCCTTTGACCCTCTGACAGACTTTTCACCTTGAGGGGATGAGAGTCTCCCAAACAGTGCAGGCAATTAGAGTGCCCATCACTGTAGAGAAAAGACTTGTGGCAAGTCTAGCAGAGATTAAATCCTGAGGTTTTAGGCATAACAGACTGTGCTCCAGCACTAATAAAGGTCCAAGAATAGGAGCCACCAAGCCTCAGGAGCACAATCATGCTAAACTAAATACAGCAAAATAAACAACAAAATAGATAAAGGCTTTAGTGAGGTGAAAGGAGGAAGCTGAATATAGCTAACAGCAGAAGATGCTGTCTCGAGCCATCCGTGGTTGAGAAGGAATAAGCGGTGGCAAGCTTGTGCCTTCCTTTATCCCCTTATTCAGAGCATAAGGCATTGCTCTGTGCAGGCACAGGCCACGGATATTACTTTTCAGTCTCTGCTTTAGCATGCATTGGCACATGCACATACAGTATTTTGTGAGAGCACCCATAGGGACGTACTCAAAAGAAGAGTGGAGTAAGAATTAATACGGATACTTGCCTGTGGCTCAGACGTCATCCACAAGCAAAATTAGGAGCTGTCTCTGAACCATAGCTTGGGTCCAAAGCCCTCCTTAGGAAGATCTAGGATATCTGTCGGGTAAGTGTTGCTTGGAAATAAAGTGACCCTTTAGCTGATTCCCAGAATTTACAAGTAGCTTGTGAGACTTTCAGAAAAACATTGATGCACTAGCTAGTCCATTTGCCTGTTACTGCAGTATTATTCCTAGGAGGAATTTGATTGATAGAGTTTATGGTATACATTTGTAAATGCTTGTACTGTGCTTAAAGCAATGGAAAAGTACATTTTTTAAAGTGCTATTTAAAACTTTCTAAATTTTCTCTCTTCCACTAAAGATCCACTTTTTCCTATGAATCCTTCAAAGGGTCTAGTCCTCAACCTATACTCTCTCCGCATCTTTCTTTACCTAGTACATATTCTTGTCCGCTGGACTGGAGACTTTTCAGGGTTGGGATTGTGTTGTAGCATTATATAAATAATGGCTTTATTCATTCACTCTCACGTTTAGTTGACTTTCTCCTGTATTAGATCAGTTTCCCCATTTATTATAGACAAATTGGAAATAATTTTTTTATTACAGGTCTATAATGTATAGTTCCCTGCCCCATAGTTTTCTCCATTCTCCTCCCCCAATATGTTTTGATCTCTGCCTTAGAGTTGATGGGTTTGTTGTTTGTTTGTTTAAATTCATATTAAAACTATTCCAGAAAAAAAATGGTTTGGTTAAGATCAACATGGACCTTTTTGACAGCTGAAATTAGACTCGAGGAGACATTCTACTCCCATTAATAGAATGATAAAATAGATTACTCTGAGTGGCAATTGACAGTGTTTAATCCCAGTTAGAGGACAATAGCCTCCAGTCACCTTTCTTTTTTGTTATAGCTGCTTTATTTTGTTTATAGTTACAGGAGTTTTGTCATGATTTTATTGTATGTTTAAACAGATGGCTATTGTACAACAGATACAGTTCACAGTGATTTGGCAACAGCCACTTTAAAAAAACCAAGTGTTTAAACTATTTGTTTGCAATAGATTTTTGATGCATTTTTCCACAGAACACGGTCTTTATTTTCTCTAAAACATGAGGGCACAGCACACATCTTTCTACTGCCTTTTTTTTTGTAGCAGATTTGTCCTTGATAAAGGGAGGCTAAGGAATCCTTCAATGCGTATATTTCAAAAGCTTCAAATATGCAGAAATGAGGTTTTGTGTTTTTATGCACTTTAGTATTGAGACTCCACTATAATTTTTTTCTAAAATAAAGCCCAAAAATAAACTGTGTAATGGATGTTTATTGAAATCTTTTGAGACATTTGTCCAACTTCACAAAGGGCCTTTACTTTCATATCAGATATGATCAAATGAACAGAAGAGTTTAGAAACCAAAAGTGTCTTCCTTGCAAAAACAGTTTTGCAATTTAAACATGCTAAAATCTTAAGTTTCTGCCTTTTAATGCTAGTATGGTGTACCACTAGAATTTAGATAGGAAACACACTGGTGATCTCATCAGCAGGATAAGAGCTGTCATGCACATTTTAAATTACTATGTTAAAAAAATTACTGTACACATGTAAGCACAGTAGTGAATTGTTCAAGGAACAGCAATGCATCTGTGATTAGAAACCATTTCCTTCTTCATACATATTCTATACAGTTACTCCTCAGCAGTTCACATATTTGGTCAGGAGAGCTGAACCATTATTATTGGTTGCAAGGGCAACATTTTACCACTATTGTACTTTAGCTTTATTCTTGATCATATTATTCAAATGAGATCCCATGTTTAAAATAATTCAATAGATTTGTTTAGATAAGACAGCTAGTCTCAGATTTTTAGCATTGATAAGCAGCCAATATTTTAAAAAGTTCCCTGAAGAGCAAGCAAAAAAATCAAAGCTAACAAAGCAAAACATTCTAATATGTTAGTCTCAAGAAAATGAATTTTTTGGGAATCAGAAAAAAAATCTGTATCAAAAGTAGGAACTTAAACAGCAATATCAAGTATAATACCATACCCAGAATAAAAATTAGGAGAAAACATTAATATCCATAACACTTTTTAGCAGATTTCCAATTAGTAAATTAGGGAAATTGTGTACATTATACCCACAGTTGTAGTAAAAAAATTGTACACCTATTTAAGAAGTGTTAATAAAAATACTCAGGATAATCTTTGAAAGTTGTTCTAATCTCAGTATACCATGCGCTTCAGTGGGAGATTTCTCACATTATGTTTATGATCTCAAGTGTTTCTCAAATACTGTGTACTGAAAGCTGAAATAACCAATCAAATGCTAACTTTTGACACATGATTCCACAGAGTGCACTGAAAAATCATCAGTAGGATGCTTAGTATATCTAGTGGGCTTTTAAACTAAAGACTAAATCCCCGAAATCTGATGATCAAAGTTTTGCACGTAGGAACATTAGTACAATGCTGTATTGTATGAGTAGCAGACTCATATCTGTTTCTTCCAGAACTATCACGTTTTAGGGAAGCTTAAAGCTGGGCCATACTATTATTCACAGAAGGGTGAAAGATTAGAGGGAGGGACGTTTAAAGTACCTAGTCTTCAAGAGTGAAACACTAAATATTTTGATTAGCTAATATACATTGTAAGACAAGAAAATGCAATGACTATATTTATATCGGAATGCAGATAATACTTTATTAACTGATCACAGTTTTAATGTCTGATTTAAAACCATAACTAATTTGGGAAACAAAAAGGGGGGGGGGAGGAGAGATGTTAAGGCTGAGCCATATATACAGAAAAAAATCTGGATACTGATAATCTGTACATTTTTTATTAAGTTAACTTCTGCTTTTTTCTTTACACAAATAGTTTATTCAGTGTCTGAAGTTATCAAATTGGCCAATATTTTAAAGTCTTATGCTGGAATGAAAGTTTAGCCCAAGTTTTTGATGCAGTATAAAGTCTCAAATGAGATCAGACAGGTTTGCTGTCATATTCCACATGAAGTGTTGAATTTTGTTCAGGTTAGTTTATTGTTGGTGCACAAAATTATAACAAATGATTATCTTCTCTTCCAGCAAAACTAGTAGTTCTATGCCTCAAAGTTTAACCTGTATTAAATTCAACTGTAATAGGTTGGGAGATCAATATACATTAAGTGCCCATGCTACATATCATTTTCCAACTCTTTAAGCAGCCTTTAACATTATATGATTAAGTGGACATATGTGCCATTTTACACAATTACACCAACTTTTCAACAAAATCCAGGAATTGGTTAATTCTTTAAGTTGCACCATGAACAGTAGTCCTATATGGTGTGGTATAGTTTTCCATCTGTATTAGCTCCCTTTTGTAAAGCTGGGCAACACATGAAATCAAGACATCAACTGTTTGTCCTTCTCTGAAAAAGTGTTTCAGCTGTCTAGTTCCAGTCACTGAAGGAAGAGGCAGAGGCAAGTTTAAATTATCCCAGAAAACTGAATAAATTGCTTTATTTGGTGTCTTCAAGATGCTTCACCTTCTGTGGGGGATGTAGGTGTTGTGGGAGAGACCATTTCAGGTTTTCGTGAAATTCTATCCAATTCTGCCTGAACATCAGTCAAGACTGGCTTCTGGCCTGTACACAAAAAAAAAAAGCGCACAACAGTTGGTCATGCTTAAAAAATGAAAGGACTTATTTTCCCACAACTATGTTATTTCTTAAGAACATCCATTAAAAAAAAAAAAAAAAAAGAGTTAAGTTTTCCTGCTTTAATACAATACTAAAGAAGTTGTTTCATGCAATGTCACATTTACAAACTGCAGATACACTAGAGTAAAGATATAGTAAAACGGAGAACATATTTAGTTTGTAGCAATTTTAGACGTGTGGGTTACCCTACTGTTTGGCTAACAAGCCATTTTTACAATAGTTCTCTCAAGGTCTTGCACTGTATGTGGAAAGCAAATCCTATGAAATCCTAACATGAAATGTGTATCATTTTATCTCCTAAAATTTCTAGAAGGTATTGACCAATAAAGGTTGGGCTCACATTATCAGTATTATTCACACCACATATTAATATGTATTAAGCACACAACAATACACTGATTTATATTTCAAACAGTTATATGGCCAGAATTGGCCTATGTCTTTCTATACACCTATTCACTTATTCTAAGTACCCTTTAACACTTTGCAAAGCTGAAATCAACTTTAGCATTAGAAAATAATGAACTTGACTGATATTGATTTGATCTCTTGAGTATATTTCATAATGAACCAAAGTGCTCTCAAGTAACTGACTGTACAATTTACCAACAGAAAAAACAAACTCTCTTCACATTCCCAATCGCCTTATCTCCCTCGACATAGCCATGGGGGAAATAGGATTATTTTATCTATGTTTACATGAAAATTCTTATTTCAGGGACCACAGATCCATAATAGGTCTTAGTCGAATGAGCTTAAAAAGCAGACCAGACCTTTTCAGCTATTAAAGATCTGTGAAATTTCCTCCCCAAAAGAAGCCTATGACCAGTCTTTGCATATGAATCGGAATACACCCCCCACATGGATACTGCCCCCGTCTTCAAATACAGGCTGGAGATCCTTTGTGCCTCTATTCACCAGTTCTTCTTGATTGGGTTGATGACTCTGAATTCCCATCCACCCTCCCGAAGTGGGTATCACAAAGTTGTATTGTAATACATATGGATAAGATGGCAGAATTGCATATGCATACAGTAGAATTGAAGTCAGTGTGGCAATCCTCCTATTGACAGGTTTAGCTAGGCTCTCATTCTGTATTCAGCAATAAAGGTTTCTGCTGCAGCTTTTCTAAAGTAGTCATGAGGCAGCTGCAGTGATTAGATGGAGGATGTTCTGGCATATCTGCTGAGGGCCAGAGTATAAGACCAACAGCTGACAATTTATGCTGTAACCATCACGTACCTCCCACCCCGAAGATTCTGGCTCTGTGTAGTTCTTTAAGATGTATACCAGTAGAAGCAACACTTTGGGGTCTGTACTATTATCAGACATGTATGATAGTTAGAGGTAGGATCAGCATGTCTGTCGCTCTGTAACTTAAGACTGAGGAAAAATTTCTGTAACTATGATGTGCTCACCTTAACGAGGACAGAAGTATCACTCCATGGAAGAGAAAGCATCCCTAGGGAAGCTGGCTACACCAGATAATTCCTGATCAATATGGCCCCAGACTGGAGTCAGGAAGACCATGATGTCATGTAGATTTGCACTACAATACTTCGTAGTGAGGGTTGTGTGATCTAGATAGCCAATGTTCAGTGATCACTGAGGGATTTAAACAACTAGGATTCCCAAACTATGCAGAAGCTATTGATGAAATCTGTGCCCATTCTGAATTTTTCCCCTATACTCTCTGCAATCAGCCCAGGAAAGAGTATTTTCAGTTGTGATGCAGGCCTTAATGGATCTTCGAGGCAGGTTCACATGGTGGCCAGGCAAAGTACATAAAGCTCAGAATTTTTGAAAATCCTAGCATTCTGAGAACGGGAAGAGTAGGACTATTACAGCGGTACCTAGAAGTTCCAAGCAGGCGGACCTCCATTGTGTTAAGTGCTGTACAAACATAAAAAGAGCCCATGCTCCAAAAAGCTTAGAATCTTAAAGGACAACAGGTGTGTGAAAAGAATGAAAATGCAGTAGTAAGAGCCTGTTTAACACCACTGGGAGCAATTGTGTGTGCATGCTAGGTGTGTTACAGGCATGCTCAGGGCCGCCCAGAGGATTCAGGGGGCTGGGGCAAAGCAATTTTGGGGGCCCCTTCCATAAAAAAAAGTTGCAATATTATAGAATACTATATTCTTGTGGGGGCCCCTGCGGGCCCAGGGCAAATTGCCCCATTTGTGCCCCCCTCTGGACGGCCCTGGGCATGCTAAGTGGGGATGAATATAGCTAGCATGCTTCCTTTATTTTCTAACAACACAGGCTCATGCAGCCATTACCCAGAAGGGCCTTGTTGCTCTCTTCACCTTCCCTATAGAAGGGAGAAATCCAGGTGATGAGGAACAAAAGAGGACTCAATAGATAGGCATTCATATTACTTATCCTCATTATTCCCCTGCAGGAATTCAAGAGAGTCTCTGGGTCTGTATTTGTTCTCCCCACAAATGCTCTGATTCTAGCACACAAATTTTGGAAAGCAGCAGATAGAAGGAAGATTAAAAACCTCAGAGCTGCACAGTACTAAGGGCTAACAGATAGGGAACAGGATATTATTCATAAATTTCAGTTAGATATTAATACAATATGATTTCCCCCCCAAAAAGCTCAGAGGCTCACAATACACCCATAACACCCTCCCAATTAAGATCTACTATGATCTCATCTTGGCTTACCATTGTCAGCCTCTCAGATTTTACTATATCATTGAGCCATGGATAATGCTGTATACATTTAAGTTGTATTACTTATCTTGCCACATTTCTAACTGCATTTTAACAAATATTGCATGTTAGATTAAAGATATTCCTCGCACAAATGAAATTTCCAATGATGCTTTATGATTAATCATACCTGACTTTTTTGCTGATGGTGGTAAATTGCCACCACCACCTCCACTGCCCCCTCCTCCAGGGCTGCCACCGCCAACGCCAGGACCGCCTGGGGAACCGGTTTTTTTACTCAGCAAACTGTTGAAGAAGTTAGCTAGGACACCTTCGCTTGTGGCTCCAGCTACATCAAAAAAGTAGAAAGGTATTTCATATATGAAAAACAACATTTTCCAAATAAATGCTGACTACACAGTTGTTTGCAGTGTTGTAGTACTGGGTTTATCTCAGGATATGAGAAAGACAAAGGTGGGCGAGGTAATATCTTTTATTGAACCAACTTCTGTTGGTGGAAGGTACAAGGTTTCAAGCTTCACTGAGCTCTTCTTCAGGTTTGGAGAAGGAAACCAAAAGCATTCAAGCTAAACACGAGATGAGATAGATTGCTTGCAGCCTGTCTCAAATATTTATAAGACAATGGACAAAGTCCAGAAATCCATCCCAAACACATTGACAATCTCATTTTTATCCTCACCCATCATAACTTTATATTCAACAACACTTTGTCCAAACCATGTAAACAGCCATGCGTACTAAAATGCCTCCCCAGTATTCCAACCTCCTCATGGACCACCTCGAGGAAAATTTCTGTAAAAAAAGCATCATAAAACAATATACAATGATATTTTCATCCTCTGGACGGATGACCAAAAAATTCCCTCAAAGATTTCCACCATTACTTCAGCAACCATCACCCATCCATCAAACTCTCTCTAGGACATCCCCACACCAGCGTCAACTTCCTGGACACCACAATCAGCTTCAACAATGGATTCCTACCAACAACTATATACAACATATACACAGACCACCACATTTGCCCCTGCAAATCCAGCAACCAGCTTAGACACACCCAGAAATCTGGTATCTACAGCCAGGCACTTAGATACCAAACAATATGCTCTGAAGAGAAGATCTAGGATTCACATTTTAACGCACTTACCTTCACCACACAAGGATACGCCACTAGAGAAAAGTAGTTTGCATCATGGAACGGGCCACACAAATACCCCAGGAGAACCTGCTTCAATGCAGGAAAACAAGCCCACTGACTGAATACCCCTAATTGTCACTTATCCCACAATAGAACCCACGCCCTGTGGGATATCATACAGCAATTAAAAGCTATACTTGATGGGGACCACAGTCTGAAAGAAATATTTCCCAACCCTCACTTCTGGCCTTCAGATAACTCCCCAACCTCGCTAAGCTCACCAGAAGCAAGACAAGGACACACCAACTGAAAGCAGCATCAGAGACTGCCAAAACAACAGATGCAAAACCTGCAGCCATATCTCCACTACTACAATGATCAATATTCCCTTCAACACCATACCTTTCAAGATCCACGGCTTCTACACATGCCTGTCAACATACTGGAGCATTTGATGCCCTTGATACGGTACACCACAACTACATGGGTAAAACCAGACAATCGCTACATTCTCAAATGAATTCACACAGAAAAGTGATAAGACAAAAAACACTCTACTACCCATGAGCGAACACTTTTCATGAAATGATCACCCCATATCCGAGTTCTCATTTCTTGTCCTCAAAGGAACCTGTACAACACCTTCAAAAGATGGGCCTGGGAACTTAAATTCATTAATCTGCTGGACACTAAAAACCAAGGACTTAGAGACACTGGTTTTATGGCCCACTACAATAGTTGTAACACATCCTGCTGCCTACTAACCCTCCAATGTCCTACAACTTCAGCGGTTTTAATGGCCCACATCATTTTAAGTCAACTTTGGTGACCCCTTTATGCTTCATCTGTCTCACCTTGTATTTAGCTTGAACACTCTGGTTTCCTTCTCCATACCTAAAGAAGAGCTCTCTGAGGCCTGGTCTACACTAGACGTGATAAATCGATCCCCGATAGATCGATCACTACCCGCCGATCCAGCGGGTAGTGTAGATGTACCCTTAGGCTCAAAAGCTTGTCCCTTCCAGCAACAGAAGTTGGCCCAACAAAAGATATTACCTCACCCACCTTGTCTCTTACACATATTAGGTCAGAATAAACAAATACAAAAGTATTTCAAGTAAGCAGTCAAGAATAGCTCATTTATTCCCACATTTTCCCTGCACAAGAAATATACCTTTCATATTAGGATCAATTTTTTTTGAGCCAGTAGGGATGGGTGTGACACTGGCCACGTTGGACGTTACTGATCTGTTTGGCGTCCTAGGGGAGCCTCCAGGAACTCTTGGCGAGGCATCCTACACAAAAGTAGAAGATTGAATATTCAAACTATTTTGTGTACTCAACTTCCAGAAATAAACTATGTAATCTATTAATCTATACAAGCAGGCCTATTCAGTTACATTTTGCTATTTTTTCCACTTTTTTAAAAAAAGGTACATTTAATATTGATCATGTAATTCAATGGAATACTTGTTGCAAAAAATTAATCCGTTTTAAATGAGAAATCATGAAATGCTGTGAGATACACATTTTCCAGAAGTGAGTATGTATCATGCATTAGCAAAGCACTGAAAAGTTAACAGGAAAAAAACCCAACAGTATTGCAACTAAGAACTGCAGTCCAACAACTGGAGGCACTGCAGAGGGGGGGTATTTCACCCTGACGAGAGAGTATTAAAGCTCCGGTTGTTTGGGAAACTGCATTCACTAGTTCATGGAGAAGCTACACTAAGCTCTTCTTAGTATGAAGGCAAGTTGTGGCAAATATGGTGGAAAGAAGAATTTTTATTAAAAGCAAACTGCGTGGAAAACTTATTACTTCCATTGCCTCACAAAAGCAACTTAATAGGTCATATTACTGAGTAGTTGCTTGTCACTTGAAAAAAAGGTTACAGGAGTGGTCTTATAATTTTTTCTAAATTTGAACTTAAACAAGTAACAAGAGTTACATTGCTGAGCATTTTATATACTAGTTCCAGAAATTCATCTAAAATGTAGGTATACACATGTATCTACAAGTGTTCACACTTTGGAGTTAAATTTCATTCTGGGCTTAAGTATTTTTACAGCAATAAGAAAACTCTAGAAAAGCATTAAGAAAAAGCTTGTAGATCAGAAGTGCTCTTAGAAGTCAGCAATCTTCTCACCCAAACATGCTATTGTATTAATCAAAACTGAAGAATGCGCGATTTTCAGTTTTAGTATTTAAAATCTTTGTTACTAACCACTGGCCTTCCAGCTGCAGTAGGTGGCTGTTTCGCTAATAGAGACTGGAAAACAAAATATTTTAGACATTACTATTTGCATTTACTGTAACAAGCTCAAAAATAAATTTAATTGAACACCACATGTTTAAATGAAATTAATTGTCTAACATACAAATGCAAAGTAACTACCTGCTGCTTCATAAGAAACACTTGATCATCTTCTGCTACTATTTCTTTTTCATGCACAAACTGCAATATAAAAAAACCGTTTCAATATGGTTGTGACTGATGTCATTTAAAAACTAGAAGTTGTCTTTTTCTATTTACAGATTAATATGAAGAGGCACAAAAAATGCATGAAATGGACTCAAGACAACATGGTCTTCAACCTAAAGCTGTGCTGGTGCTTTACACATTTTCTAATTGTTAACACGATGCGAGTGACCATAAGGTAACTATCTTCACATGCTGCTAGCTGAATGTCTTTACCTCAGCATTTATTTTTAAAGCAAGAGACATTGTTTAAGTGTTTTATTTCATTAACATTTTAATTACAACATAGTTTAGACATGCTCTATGGAAGGCATTGTTACATACTTAGCACAAAAGTGTTCGGTTTACAGGGCACGATCATCAAGCGATGTAGTTCTCAGACTGTTCAAAGATCTTGAAAATTTAATTTATCCTGAAGAACCTCACAGTATGTCTGGGGACTATCTAGGTACAGATATACCACCACACTTTACCTTCCTCACCTTCCGAGAGCCTCAGAAACAACAAATTTATCCTCACAACCACCTTGTGATCTAGGAAAATATATGTTTTACAGAGGGAAAACAAAACAGATGTGACCTCAAGATCACATGACATTGATAGTAGAGCTGGAAACTGAACCCAGAAATCCTGAGTCCCAGTTCTATGCCTCAATCACAAGATCACCCTTCCTCAAAACAAATCCTCCGGCAGGCAAAAGGTGCCTTAAAGCAAATAAAATTTTTACTGAGAATCAGGCCTGAAGTCTATATACATGTAGAAACAGGTGAATTATTTTTTTTGAGCACCTGGTATATTACACTACTACTACATCTTGGCTTCTCCAGGATGGTGCAGATTATAGTGTCACTCTTCCCATTAAGTATTTGTAAGAGGCTCATGCAGTGGGAAGTCGCAGCATAATCCTAAAATATCAGCTTCATTAGGTGAGAGGTAGAAGTACTGGTCTTCAGTTCCCCTCTCCCCTTATTTGTCCTTTGCTTATGGCATCTCCTTGAACAATTGAGACAGAGGTATTTATAAAATGTACTAAGCACAGAAAGTTTGCTGTATATGTTGCACATCCAATATAGATTTATCTTCTTGTTTAATTCCTGACTTTATTTGTCTACTTTTGGTGTTAAATACTGTTTACAACCATGTGTTTCTACTACAGAATATAGGAAATAGGGAAAAGTTAAGATTTTTTTAATTCATAAGACATTTATAAAGGCATTTTAAATACTCAGGTTTGCTGAGAGTTAGTACATCCTGAATTTAACTCAGGAATCAATGCAATTTGGCTTTCCAAAAGAGCAGAAGTTACATGTAAGCATAGGCATCTTTAAAATGTTGTAGCTGCAGTGATAGAGGAAGACACTTTTAAATACAATGCTCCCATCAGAAGTCTGAATGGAAGCTCACAGTCAAAGATGTATCCAGTAATCTCTGAAGCCTTTCCAATTTTGATAAAATATGAAATTAAAACGGATTTCACATTCCTAATTGGATTTTCCTATTAGAAATTAGAAGCTAAGTCTGAAAGAAGTCAAGTTGCCTCAGTTTTGCTGTTAAATGTAGTAGCTGGCTTCCAGCTGCATTTATAGCTACAGCTCATAATAACTGAACAAAAAGAAATTTAAAGAGGAGTGAGAGAAAAGGTTAATAAACTTAACAAATTTTATCAACCTCTTAAATAGTGGGTGCAGGCATACCACATACGTATTTGAGATTATTTGAGGCTGTGATTTCTTAACACAGTTTCAGAAACACTGACACAATGGCAAAAAGGCACAAGAGGCGCCTACCTAAATTAGATGTTTTAATGTTGCATTTTATTACATTGTATATGGACCGTTCAATTTGCCTGTTTTTGAAAAAAAAAATCTGAGTTAGTAAACTATTTTGGGGGCATATTATAATGAAAATGTTGACCTATAATGTTTGGTCCCATTTGGAAACTAAAGATGTACCCGTATATCTTTTTTTTCCCCGCTGGAGATGGGACACTGGATGGGGAGGGTTCTGGATTACTACAGTGAATTCTTTCTCAGGTGTCTGCATGGTGGGGCTCGCCAACCAGCTTAGGGTCTAACTGAAGGAATTTTCCCCCAAGTCAGATTGACAGAGACCTGGGAGCTGGGGAGGGTTCGCCTTCCTCTGCAGCATGGGTCACGGGACACTTGCTGGTTTAAAGTAGAGTAAAGGGTTGATTCTCTGAAACTTTAAGTCTTTAAACCGTGATTTGAGGACTCCAGTAACTCAGCCAGATGTTAGGAGTCTATTACAGGAGTGGGCGGGTGAGGTTCTGTGGCCTGCAGTGTACAGGAGGTCAGACATGATGATCACAACGGTCCTTTCTGGCCTTAAAGTAAGAATCTGAATCTAAGCATAAGAGATTTATGTTTCTTTGAGTATGGCAGCAATCCTAATGGTTTAACAGCCATCGTTTGGCAAAGCAAAGCATCAAACTCCAGTGAAGATCTACAAAGGAAATGTAATGGAGGGATGTTAACAGGCCATTTTACTTTGAATGATCCCTAGAAATGTCTTATCTACTTATGCTAAAAAAAAACCGGTTACTCACCTTCTCGTAACTGTTGTTCTTCGAGATGTGTTGTTCATGTCCATTCTAATCAGGTGTGCGCGCGCATGGCAGCCAGAAGATTTTCCCCTTAGCAGTATCCGTTGGGTCGATCTGGGCACCCCCTGGAGTGGCGCCATCATGGTGCTCAGTATAGGGCCCTACCGACCTGCCACCCCCTCAGTTCCTACTTGCTGGCTACTCCGACAGAGGGGTACGTGGGTTGGTATTGGAATGGACATGAACACATATCTCGAAAAACAACAGTTACGAGAAGGTGAATAACCTTTTCTTCTTTGAGTGCCTGTTCATGTCAATTCCAATCAGGTGACTCCCAAGCCTAAATTCAGGAGGCGGGGTCGGAGCTGTCCACTGACTGGAGCACTGCTCTACTGAAGGCCGCATAATCTCTAGCCTGCTGAGTAATTGCATAATGTGCGGTGAAAGTACGTATGAAGAACCACGTCGCCGCTCTACGTATTTCCTGGGTCGGGACTTGTGCCAGGAACGCTGCTGAAGAAGCCTGCGCCCTAGTGGAGTGTGCTGTGGGCAGAGGGGCAGGCACCTCTGCCAGGTTATAGTATTCACGGATGCATGACGTGATCCACGAAGAAATTCGCTGGGAGGAGATAGGAAGACCCTTCATCCTGTCTGCCACGGCCACAAACAGTTGAATGGACTTCCTAAATTGTTTTGTTCTTTCAATGTAAAAGGCTAGCGCTCTGCAGACATCTTAGGAGCAAAGTCTCTGCTCTCTGCCTCTTAAGTATGGCTTAGGATGGAACACTGGGAGGAAGATGTCCTGGTTGATGTGAAACTGGGAAACAACCTTCGGGAGGAAAGCTGGATGTGGCCTGAGCTGAACCTTGTCCTTATAGCACATGGTGTAAGGGAGCTCTGATGTTAGGGCCTTGAGCTCAGACACCCTCTGGGTTGAGGTCATCACTATCAGAAACACCACCTTGTATGACAAGTAGAGCAGGGAACACATTGCCAGCGGTTCAAAGGGTGGACCCATCAATTTGGAAAGCACCAGATTGAGGTCCCAGGTCAGGGTCGGTTGCTGGACGTGCATATATAGCCTGTCGAGACCTTTCAGGAAACGGATGACCATAGGGCTGGCAAACACTGACCGGCCCTCTGAACCTGAATGGAAGGCAAAGATGGCGGCCAAATGAACTCTTACCGACAACATGGACAGTCCCTGCAGCTTGAGATGGAGAAGGTAGACCGGTATGAGTGGTATAGAGGCAAGCGTTGGGGATGAGTGATGCTGCGCCAACCAGAATGAGAATCTCTTCCACTTGGCAAAAGTAGGTAGC
Source organism: Trachemys scripta elegans (assembly GCF_013100865.1). Lineage (NCBI taxonomy): Eukaryota > Metazoa > Chordata > Testudines > Emydidae > Trachemys > Trachemys scripta. The sequence continues at coordinate 72,785,952 of NC_048299.1, forward strand.
CCTGGTGGAGGGTTTCCTACTGTCAAGGAGGACTTGTTTAACCGGGTCCAAGCAGGAGAGCTCCATGGGGTTCAGCCATGGCGCTTCCACGCCGTGAGGTGCAACAACTCGAGGTTCGGGTGCTAGAGACAGTCGTGATCCTGAGTTATTAAGTCCGTGATGAGCGGCAAGGTAACTGGGGCTTCGAAGGACATCTCCAGGAGAGATGTGTACCAGTGTTGGTGGAGCCAGGCTAGCGTTATTAATATCACTGAAGTCTCTTCCCTCCGTATCTTGAGGAGCACCTTGTGAACAAGACGGCTGGTCGGGAACGTGTAGAGAAGATGGCCTCTCCATGGGAGGAGGAAAGTGTCCGCGATGCCGCCCAGTCTATGATTCAGGAAGGAGCAAAATTATTGGCACTTCTTGTTGCGTTGCCTGGCGAACAGATCCATCTGGGGAAAGCCCCACCGTTAGAAGATGGAGTTTGTGACATCCGGGCAGAGGGACCACCCGTAGCTGTGAAAAGACTTGCCTGCTGAGACGGTCCTCCAACTCGTTCTGTACTCCTGGGAGGTACGATGCTTGCAGGTGTATCAAATGAGCTAAAAAAAAGTCCCACACTGTGAGGGCTTCCTGGCACAGGGGAGAGGAGCGTGCGCCCCCATTTGTTGATATAGAACATTGCCGTGGTGTTGTCTGTCATGACTGATACACATCTTCCTGTCAAGTGGGCTCGGAAAGTCTGGCATGCCAGATGCACTGCTCTTTGACATTGATGCGGAGAGCAAGTTCCGCCTGAGACCAGAGGCCTTGTGTCCTGAGGTCTCCCAGTTGTGCTCCCCAGCCCAAGGGCTGATGCATCCATCACTAGCCAGAGGGACGGCTGAGGACTGGTGAAAGGGACCCTTGCACACACTACGTGTGGGTTGAGCCACCACTGGAGAGAGTCGAGGACCAGGCGAGGCAGAGTCATGACCCTATCTAAACTGTCCCAAGCCGGCCAATACACCGAGGCTAGCCATGATTGGAGAGGCCGGAGTCTGAGCCTGGCGTGTTGCACCACAGCCAGAAGAAGGGATTGGGATGGTGGTGTGAGGAAGCAATGGAGCTACCCCCGATCCTGCTGATGCCAACCATGCTGGAGGCAGTATGAAAGTGGCTGAGGCCACCGATGCCGCCCTGGAACATGACCCTTGGCTCCGCCCTTGGCCTTGGTGAAAGGCCCAGGGAGTCCAAAAGGGCCACTGTGCTGGGGGCTGCCACTGCGCAGGCCACGGTGCCGGGTAAGGGTGCCAGTCTCGTGATGACCTGGACTGTCTATTTGTGCTCCTATGAGATTGATAGGAGTCTGACTCAGAGGTCTCAGAAAAGGAGGACCACAGAGGAGCAGTTCTTCGAGGCGCCCAGAGTCTGCGCCAAGGGCTTGGGGATCGACTAGGCTACTGACCCTGTTCTGGCGCCGGGGAGCAATGCACCGGGGATGGAGACCACTGGGCCATCATTACAGGCTTTCCCCTGGATGGTCCTGGGGGAGCGACCGGTGTCATGAGCTGGAGCAGGTCCCGTGCTGCCTCAAACGCCTCCGGGGTCGATGGGAGGTGAAGTTGTCGGCTCGGCCTTGGCAAGCAAGAAGTGTCCGGACTCAACCGCCCTTCCATGGGGGCAGGAGTCAACACAACCATCTCTGGCAGTGAGGCCAAAGTAGTGTGGCCTGGGGCACTGCGTACTGATGAGGAGGTACTTGGCACCGGGTACAACAACCCGGGGTCGGACTGGGGCCAGAGTGCTGCTTCCATTAGTAGGATCTTCAGGCGCTGATCTCCATCTTTCAGTGTCCTGGGGCAAAACCCCCTGCAGATCTTACAGCGATCCTTTTTATGGTTCTCCCCCAAACACTTCAAACACAAAGTGTGAGGATCACTTCTGAGCATACACTTGCTGCAGACCGCACAGGCTTTGAAGCCAGGAGACCGAGGCATGTCCTAGTGCCGGGATAGTGCTGGAGGGGAAGCCCCTCCAAAGGAAACTTAAGTAAAGTACCTACTAACTACTTAACACTAACTACAGAACTAATGAAAACTATATACAGACTGCCAAATGCGCTTGTCATGACAAGAGCAAGTGAAAGTTCCAGCTAATTGTCACTGGCGGTAAGAAGGAACTGAGGGGGTGGTGGGTCGGTAGGGCCCTATATTGAGCGCCATGATGGTGCCACTCCAGTGGGCGCCCAGACTGACCTGACAGATACTGCTAGGGGAAAAATCTTCTGGCTACCGCACGCACACTTGATTGGAATTGATATGAACAAGCACTGAAAGAAGAACAATCTATTCCATCTTGTATTTAGCTGTGACACTCTTGGTATGTCTACACTGCAACTAGACACTTGCAGCTGGCCCAGGCTCAGAGGGCTCAGGCTGCGGGGCTGTTTACCTGCAGTGCAGACTTTCCTGCTCAGGCTGCAGCCCAAGCTCTGGGATCCTCCTATCTTGCAGGATCCTAGAGCCCAGAGGTCTCCACAGCCCAAGCCCTGAGAGCCAGAGTCAGCTGGCATGCGCCAGCCAGGGGTTTTTAATTGCAATGTAGACATTACTTCAGAGTAAGGAATGAAGAGGTCTGAATAAGTTCAAAAGCTTGTCTCTCTCACCAGCAGGAGTTGGTCCAATAAAAGATATTACCTCACCCACTGTCTCACTAACTGAGAAACAACTAAATCAAGAAGTTTTCTATTTACATCTTCAGTGTTTCTATAATGTGGATCTTAAATCAATGAGCCAGGGATGCGTTAGCATTTGGAGCAGACTGCCATTACAGATTATACTTTTGGGGAGAAGGGAAGACACCAGCTACTCTGACTCATTACTGAGTTTATAATTTGAGATTAGGAGGTCAGTAACTGACACCTAGGGCACTGCAGCCTGATTTAGTTTGGTTCCAGACTCCTCAATGGCTAAATGATTTTGCCTCCTGTATCTTTTTCTATTGGTGAAGAGAACAGAAGGGTTTTTGATAGCTATTTTACCAGGTAATCCTAGACATTTTAAGAGGCTTTCTTGTAAGAATGAAAATGTAGGGGGGGGGGGCTTTAGGTTGTGTTTCTGAATTTTCATCAAGTTTTCCTTTCTTCTGAAGAAAGTTCTATAGAGAATAATGGCAACAGGGAGAAGAGGGGTGGAAAAAGATCTACAAATGTATTTCTTTGTTGGATGAAATAAATAAACCCTTTAAGTAGTGGAGAAGAAACACTGATGATTGATGAGAGCAAACAGCAGGCCTGTATTCTCTTTTTAGAGAGCTAGAATTAAGAAATCTGCATACACAAGGCTCAGTTTATCTTAACTATGTCAGAACCTAGGACATAGATCCTATCTGGAAGGCTGTTCCTTCATTTTCACCGCATCCACTACCCAGAGGATTGTCTACAGATCCAGTTCAAGTCACCTCCATGAAGGTAGAGGCATAAGAATACAACCTATCATGAACAGTTTGAGTTAGATGTTTATGCCTCTTCCAAAGCTGCTGTTGGAACCAGCACCTGCTCAGATTGAGCAAAATAAGCCAGATATTGAGGGGAGTAGTGTGCTATATATAGCAATACCCATCTGTTTCTTCCTCTCCATGTTGGACAGCAACTAACAACAACAACATAAACAGTAAGTAATGAGAGCTAGTTTCTGGTGGCTTTCAAGAGGAAGCAAAAAGCAAACTGGAGAACTCACATAAGGAAGGTAACCAGAAAATAAAACAAAAGTCTTGTGGTTAATAGGCATGGGGTAGCCAACCAAGGGAAGGGAGAAATGCTCTAAAGTATGGAACCCAAGTTGCAATGTGTGTTATATTCCTACAGGTTAACAAAATAGGTTTTCTTTGAAACATACTGAAATCAAATTACCTTTCTGACAGGTGGTTTTGTTATGATATCTTCAAAACTGTCATCTGCTTTTAGTGTCTGAAAGTTTTCATGTAATATTCCTATCTTCTTGTCATTATCCCATCCTGCAGGACTTAAGGTAAACAAATACAGACATTGATCTTAAAATTTAAATACTCACTTGGTTGTTCCCTAATACCCAATATCAACCTGTGGATAAAGATTACCATTGTTGAAAGCCAAAACAAAAGTTTTAATTACTCCCTTCCTCTACATCAGCTAGTCAGTGATTAGCAGTGTCAGCTGTATGAAGTATTTTTATTTTGCTCAGTGTAACATATTGGAGAAGTGATTTTCTCCTGGTGGAACATTCCACTTAAAAAATTGGCTTGATACTTCCTCTCTCTCAAAACAACAGTGACTGCTCACCAACAGTCTTAACCCATTAAGTAACAATCCAGAAAAACCCAAACCTGTTCTTACGGTGACTTTGTAACACTTAACACAGAAATTTAGTAAATGTTAATGTTGAAACAAAATGGAAATAGCTTTATAGAACCACTACTACTTATACACACTATACTGTGTAGATACAAATGTATACATGCATGAATATTTAATAATAAAGAAACTTACATAAATACTGCATCTTTTTCCACAACAGCAGCAGATACATTGAAAGGAAATCCATACAATTTCTGGACAATATATCTATACACTAAATCGATATTTTTGTTTTCCTTTACTGAAGTGTAAATAAGTGCTGCACCATCTGAACACATTTGTTAAAAGAAAAATCAGGAGTTTTATTAGCGCAAGCTAACAATTAAGTTTACAACTAATCTTTTTAGAACACTGCTCCCTGTTTCCAAAAGCCAACTTTGTAACTGCTGGAACTATTCAAAGAAAATTTCTATTTGAAACTAACCTTAATTGTATAAACTCATTTAATGACCGAAAAAGCCAAATAAATACCTCTACTCAGTGAGTCAGTTGTATGTTGTAAGCTTTTATAGCAACAACAGGCTCTTCCCACTCCCCAAAGAAAAGCCCACAATGCTAACACAACATTAATGGTAAACTATCAAAGTTGGTCATCTCAAAAGTATCAAAAGTAAACGAACCTGCAGTTATTGCCAAAGACCTCTTAAATCCTCCTATAATTTCTGTTTAAAGTAAAGGAGCAGAGTTGTACCATATAAAATGAAGGTATATGTTTCCCTATAAGGGGTGAGTATAATGCCAACACAGATGTGCATAGTTAGTTGATGTGCCTGAAACTATCTGCCAACACCAATATGACCCTAAGATGGTATTGCTCTTTCAGAGTCTTTAAAGTTTTTAATTATGACATTTCTCTAAATAGCTATATATCAGTCTTTAAATTATGCAACAAATATTAAGAAAAATGTTTAACACTTACAGTGCTTTGTATTTTCGAAGTGCTCTACAGCATCATGAAATATTACTGGAAGTATGTGGGACTCTTTAAGAGGGTCTGGCAAACTTAAAACAATTGAAACTTGGATATTAGAAGCTGAACGTCTCCAAAAAAGGTAAAGGGTACATCTCAGTATGTGTAGTTCAACTTATAACTTTCCTTTTTCATAATGATTGGGAAGATATCCAGTGGGATTTCTAATACCTATTAGATAGATTTATATCCTATATTTAAAAAACCTCAAGTTGTACACATAGGAGCTAATTTAAGTAACAGTATACTATCACTTAATATCCTCCCTCCCACCTTTTTGGTTATACCCATTTGCATTGTACTGGGTGTCAATTCTGCAATTTGGTCTGCTGGCATAGATCCCAACTGGAGGATGGGGGTCTTAAATTATAAACAGTTTGGGGCAGGCATTGTGCCAATCCTGACTGGCGCCTCAAGTTCTTGAACTATAGTTTATCCACAAATGCTATCTTCTCTATGGTCTTGTCTACACTCCCTTTCTTAACATCGCCCTTCACTGCAGCTCCAATGCTGGTAAAATAGTGTGGACAAGCTGCTGGAATTTTAAATGTCCTCTGAATCTGCTCTTTGCAAGGTTAGATGACTAAGGGTAAAATGGTGTATAGTACAATTGAACTTCAGAGTTACGAACACCTCGGGAATGGAGGTTGTTCGTAACTCTGAAAAAAACATTATGGTTGTTCTTTCAAAAGTTTACAAATGAACATTGACTTAATACAGCTTTGAAACTTTACTATGAAGAAAAATACTGCTTTCCCTGCATTTTTTTAGTTTACATTTAGCACAGTACTGTATTTACATTTTTTGAGGGGGAGGGGGTCTCTGCTGCTGCCTGATAGCATACTTCTTGTTCCAAAGGAGGTGTGTGGTTGACTGGTCAGTTTGTAACTCTGAGGTTCTACTGTAATGTTCCCATTTGTGTTAGAACAATTTTGGGAACTTAAGAAAAACGCTGACAGTCAGCTTGAGCATGAGCTCTATATCCACATACCTCTAAGGTAGGCAAAGCCAGCTTATACCTCCACGTAAAGTTATGCATTTTCCTACATCTTTAATATTTAAAAAGTCTTGGAGAACTATTCAGTATTGCAAAAGACTGGTCCAATAGTCAGGCCAAAATGATTACATGCCTTATAATCAAGTGTACTTGAAGTATACTCAAATGTAAATTGAAGTGAGAATTATCTTGCTGTTGGTAGGCTATTTCAGGGAAAATCTTAAACTCAGTTTTAGGGCAACTATTCAGCATTTTATTATGAAAAGGTTGGTGAAGGAAAAATCTAGGAAACCATGGACAAGAAGGTATGCTGGACTTCTCTTCCCGATACCCCCGTGTTAGAAAAAAACACACACACACAAAAATCCACAACACTTGACAGTATAAAGAAGGTTAAACCTGACATGGCCCAGCGTAACAGAATCTTCCCTAGGGACCTCGGTTCAGTTAAGCCAGTCACTCAGTGGTGGACTCAGGCTAGTTCCTAGAATAGTTGTGTTCAAGCCATACAAGTTTGTCACATCTTATAAGGATTACAGATATGTCATTATTACACATTTCAAACTTGAAAGGATACATTGTAAACAAAACCGTCGGATATGTGACTGAATGAAGTCAAAGTGTTCATCTCTGTAGTCATGTTCTTTTTCCAGGACACTAATGGCATCACACTGTCAAGTTAAAAAACAGACAAACAAGCAATATTGCATGTTCAGCATCTTTTAAAAATAGCAACATTGTTACTCCTCCAGTTAACAGATGGGAAAAGAAAGAAAAAATCATCAAGACATTTAACCACCTAAATGGAACAAATTAAGGAACACATTTTTGAACCTATAGCTGACACAGGCAGTATTATAACAGCACTAAAGGCAGGGAGTTACAACTGGCTATGGAATGGTAAGAACTGCAAGTTTTTCAGATGCAGCAAAAGACTCACTAGAGCCCTGTACAGATACAAAAGCGTGTATCCGCATCTGCAGGGGCTCTACACCATGGCCAGGCTACAGCTCCAAGAGCCATTCCCTCCCCCGGGTTGGAGCTGGGTCGGGGAGAGCCACAAGGGCAGCTGTGGGGAGGCCGCACAGAGTCGCGGACCCTCCACCTGCCCTTGGCCAGGCAGGGACACAGCCAGGGGCTGCTCTCAGGCTCTGCCCTCCCCCTCTCTGCAGGCAGGTGGAGGGTTCGCTGTGGCTCCCCAGCTGGGCTCCACACTGGCCTGGCTGGGGTGGGGGGGATGACCTGTGGAGCTGCTTGGGCTCCCCGCCCAGGGCAGCTGGAGTGTCCGCCGTGGCTCCCCACAGCTGTCCACCTAGCTCTTACCATGGCCAGGCTGTGACTACGAGAGCCACCCACCCCGGCCGGAGCTAGGTTGGGGAAAGCCGTGCTGGCAGCTGTGGGGAGCCTGGGTCCCTCCACCTGCCCTAGGCAGGGGGCCCAATCAGCCCCCAGCTTGTGTCCCTGGCCCCCCCCCCCAGGCTCCCAGCCCAGGGCAGGTGGAGGGTCTCCAGGGTCTGCGACATGGTTCCTCACAGCTGCCTGCCCAGCTCTTACCGTCAGAGCCCTGTGCAGATACAAAATTTGTATCCGCATCTGCGCTATTCACAGAAACGGTCCACAGATACAAAGCAGATAGCCCTAGATTTGCAGGGCTCTAAGAATCACACAGCGGAGGACTGCACCTATGTTGAAATCAAAACACGGTACTCTCTGCAGTGGGTTTAGCTATTGTGGTATCAGGGCCATTAAAACACCTAGACATACAAAAATCCTATCTAGCTCTGCAACAACAAAAAAAAAACCACACCACAAGAAACAAACAGGGTTTTGACTAAAAAGTGAAAACACTGGCCAACTGGTGAAGTGACAGTAATAGTATGATAACAAGCTTATTCCCTCATTCCCTGGGCTAGGACACACTGAAAATACAGCTTGCTTATGTCCATGACCATTGCAGGGCCAAAAGGAAACAGATCCCAAGAGAACCATACCCAAATCTACCTTGCTAAGAACGTGGGTTACCCAACTACTTATGAAAGTTAGGGAGAAGAGATTATCAGAAGAATCCTAAAAACTGGGAAATATAATGCAGAAACACCTAAACTGCTAACCGAAGAACTCACCTCAATTTTTTTTGCAATCCTCTCCATTTATAAGAGGGAGGTCAGAGTACATTAAAATATGTAAGTGGCTTCATTTTCATGTGCCAATTTTAAAATTTTAAAAAATTCAGCAAGATGGAAAAATCCTACCCAAAAGACGGAATTATATTTGTGTAATTTGTTTTAAAGAAACCCTGATCAGGTTGTAGATGTGCTGATGGTGGCATTTTCTGTAGCCTTGTCAGATTTATTCTGGAAAGCCTAGAACATCACAGAGCTGCTTCTGTTAGCAGAAGTGAGCCAAATCAGTAATTAAATAAGAATTAAACTTTTGGTCTGCACATGCATTTGCGTGCGTGCACGCGCGCACACACACACACACACACACGAAAAACTGCTTGATTCATGCTCATGGTGTAGCTGTTAGTCAGTCTCAGGGGATAATAATTTTGATATAGCTCAGAATTTGTTTTTTGTTTGTTTGTTTTTTATTTGCAAAGTTTGGTTCTTCTGCTCTGTTCTACTATGCTCATTTTGCTTGATTAAATCAATCTTCAAAAGATTCACTAGAATTAGGATGATAAAGATGTTAACAAGGTATTTTTTTAATTTATAAATTGATGACCTGCCTGTGATCAAGTACTGTCGGCTGCTTTTAGTTATATCTTCCACATCTAACCTGAGGACATAAAAATAAACCAATTCCTAAAACTTTGGGAAAAATCTAAAATTTGGAACTTCCTGACTTTAGAATGCTTGATTTGCAATCCTATGCTAAGTAGCCTCAGAACATTTACATGATTTTACCCTTATTTCAACTTTCTAGATAGTAAATTGACTCTCCCCCAGAAGCGCCATTATGTTTTGAACGTATCTGAAGTAAAAGAATACAAACAATAGCACCTCATGTCTAGATATCTTTGTTTACTAGCATCAACATTCAGAAAAGTGTTAATGCATTTCAAGGGAGAAAAATGCCTATGCTCCACAAAAAGTGGCTTTTAAAAAATTCTTATCAGGGAAAAACCAAAGTATTTATAATTGAGTGCTTTCTTCAGTTTAGAAGAGCCAAATATTGCCAGCCACCCATAACCAGAAGCACACTTTTAAAGTAAAATATGCAAAAACAATTCTAAAATTTGAAACAAACCTTTGTACAAACTACTACTACTGGAATGCCTAAGTTACATGTTAGCGTATCTGCACCCAGCGGCAAAATCACACTGTCATCTTTGTCTTCCTGCATTGATGTATTTCTTCTTTGTGGAGAAGCTGGAAAATCCTCTCCTGGTTCTATATATTCCTGGAAATCTCTTACCACTGAAATGAAAGAAAAATATTAACCTATAATGGCAGCCACTTATTATTTCAACAATAATTATTCCCATTGACAAAATCCACTTACTGTACACTACACAGTAAGTGTTTGTTCATGTTTAAAAAGCTCAAAAAAAGCGCATGAAATGCTACCACTAATGTTTGGCCTGTACAGTGCAGAAGAATACTAGTAAGTCTAGTATCTGATACATCCATGACTGGAAAGAAGTGTACAGCAAGACATTAAGTTTACTAAAGAATTATAAGAGCACAGTCAATACGCAGGACACTATAAATCCAACTATTGTTTAGATTCTACTGTGGAAGTGCTTAAAGGTCTCAGTCAGTTTCCCACTGCCATGGGCACTACACACCCAATGAAAAGGTAAGTTCTGCTCTTTGAGGCAGAGACTATTTAAAGTATATCATGAGACAGAGTGGATATAAGCAGATAAAGATGAATAGCAATACTGAGAATTATGATTAGCAGAAGCAGCAGTATTCACAATAGACAAGCTTCCTAGCTGTTGTGTTGTGCCAGTGAAACTAAAATCAGGAATAGTCATCCAAATTTTTACATCTCTTTACAAATGCACAATAACAAGCAACAAAAATAGAAGGGAATATACCACAGTCAGACAGTAATACATCTCTAATTTCCACTACTGATAGTTATTCTATCTGTTGTCAATTGGTAAAGCGAACAACCCCCTTCACCTGAGAGACCACAACGTAATTTCATTTTATTTTGGCCACTGTAGTGTTTAACACTATACCCTGAATATTTTAACACTATAGTAGGAAGGAGTGTCACTACAGAGTTTTTCTATTATATCTGAAAGCCTAAACCAGACCATATTATTTGTGTGAATTACAAACTCTATGGATTAACAAAGTACACAGAACTTCTACTAAACTCTACTATTGAAACTCCTTTTTGTAAAGTTCACTGTGGTACAGAGAACAGGCAGAATAGTGGTAGATAAAAAGATAAGAATTGTGTGTATAGATTGAATTGAATTGAAAGGGACTCCTACAAAAAATAGGAACATGAACAAATTATAAAGGATGACTAAAATAGAATAGCGGAAGCACATAGGGACAAAATCAGAAAGGCAAAGGCACAAAATGAGTTACGTCTATCAAGGGACATAAAAGGCAACAAGATAAGGTAATATAAAATATTAGGACCAAGCAAAAGACGACGGAAAGTGTAGGTCCACTATGACGGAAAATATTAGGACCAAGCAAAAGATGACAGAAAGTGCAGGGCCTTAGCAGAGAAGGAGAGCTAATTATGGATAATATCAAGAAGGCTGAGGTGTTAAACCTATTTGGTTTCAGTCTTCACTAAAAAGGTTAACTGTGACCAGATGCTTAACACAGTATTAACAAGTAGGAAGGAACACAAGCCAGAACATAGTAAGAAGATGTTAAAGAATATTTAGGTAAGTTAGGTGTATTCAACTCAGTAGGCCCTGATGAAATTCACTCCTGGGTATTTAAGGAACTAACTAGCTAAAGCAATCTCAGAACCATTAGCTATTATCATTCAGAACTCATGGAGGACAGGTGAGGTCCCAGAAGACTGAGGAAGGACAAACATAGTACATTAAAAAGGAGAACAAAAAGAATCCACAAGTTATAGACCAGTCAGCCTAGCTTCACAATACTTGGAAAGATACTGGAATAAATTATTAAACAATCAGTTTGTAAGCACCTAGAGAATAAGATTATAAGGAACAGCCAGCATGGATCTGTCAAGAGCCAAACATGCCAAAGCACCCTAATTTCCTTCTTTGAAGGGGTTACTGGCCTAGTGGATAATGGTAAGCAGTAGATGTGATGTATCTTGATTTTAGTAAGGCTTTTGACATAATCCCCAACAGGAACTCTCATAGGCAAACTAGGGAAATGTTGTCTAGATGAAACTACTACAAGGTGGGAGCACTACCGATTGAAAGACCATACTCAAAGTAGTTACTGGGAGGGATGTATCTCGTGGGGTCCCACATGGGTCTGTCTGGTACTATTCAATACTTGTATTAATGACTTGGTTAATGGAGTAGAGAGTAGGTTTATAAAATTTGCAGATGACACCAAGCTGGGAGGTGTTGAAACCACTTCGGAGGACAGGATTAGAATTCAAAATGACTGACAAATTGGAGAATTGGTCCTAAATCAACAAGATGAAATTCAGTGAAGACAAATGCAAAGTGCTTCACTTAGGAAAAAATATCAAATGCACAAATACAAAATGGGGGATAACTTGCTAGGCGGTTGTACCACTCAAATGGATCTGGGGTAACAGCGGATCACAATTTGAATAAAAGTCAAAAAATAAACATGATTCAGTTGCAAAAAAATGTTCAGTATCATTCTGCGATATATTAACAAGAGATTCTTATGAAAGACATAGGAGGTAACTGTCCCACTCTACTTGGCACTGGTAAAGCCTCATCTGGAATACTGTGTGCAACTTCGTGCACCACTCTTTAGGAAAGAGGTGGACAAACTGGAGAGAGTCCAGAGAAGAGCAACAAAAGTGATAAAGGGTTTAGAAAATCTGATTTATGAGAAAAGGTTAAAAAACTAGTCTTGAGAAAAGAAGACTGAAAGAAGAACCTGATAACTGATAACAGTTTTCAAATATGTTCAGAGCTGTTATGAAGAGGATAGTGATCAACAATGGACATGGAGAACAGAAGGTAGGACAAGTAGCAATTGGCTTAATCTGCAGCAAAAGAGATTTAGGTTAGATGTTAGGAAAAAACAACTATAAGGATAGTTAAATATTGGAATAGGCTTCCAAGGGATGTTGTGGAATCCCTGCCATTAAAGGTTTTAAAGAAAATGTTAGACAAACACCTTTCAGGGATGGCCTATCTCAGTATGGGGGAGGCTTGGCTAGATGGTTTACTAAAGTCCTTTCCAGCTCTAGATTTTTATGATTCATTTATTGTATATCGTAAGTATTGATTACAGTGTGTTTTTCATGTAAATGAATTTCATGGACTGTAAAGGTATATAGTAGAGTACATGCATATGATAAATTACTCTGAACTTGAGAAATTATGTATGACCAGGTAATTAAAGGCTACAGTAATAAATATGATCAAAGGGACATAATGAAGGCTACATAGTAAAAGCTTACTCAATTCCTTACTTGCCATGCAAACTTTTTTTTTTTTTAAACTGATTTTCCTAGATTCTTCCCACATCCAAAATCACATAACAAAATCATCCAAAGCCCAAGATTTGGTGGTGATGGGGGACTTCAACTATCCAAATATATGTTGGGAAAATAACACAGCGGAGCACAGACTATCCAACAAATTCTTGGACTGCATTGCAGACAACTTTTTATTTCGGAAGGTTGAAAAAGCTACTGGGGGAAGCTGTTCTAGACTTGATTTTAACAAATAGGGAGGAACTCATTGAGAATTTGAAAGTAGAAGGCAGCTTGGGTGAAAGTGATCATGAAATCATAGAGTTTGCAATTCTAAGGAAGGGTAGAAGGGAGTACAGCAAAATAGAGACAATGGATTTCAGGAAGGCAGATTTTGGTAAGCCAGACAGCTGATAGGTAAGGTCCCATGGAAATCAAGACTGAGGGGAAAAACAACTGAGGAGAGTTGGCAGTTTTTCAAAAGGACACTATTAAGGGCTCAAAAGCAAGCTATTCCGCTGGTTAGGAAAGATAGAAAATGTGGCAAAAGACCACCTTGGCTTAACCACGAGATCTTGCATGATCTAAAAAATAAAAAGGAGTCATATAAAAAATGGAAACTAGGACAGATTACAAAGGAGGAATATAGGCAAACAACACAGGAATACAGGGGCAAGATTAGAAAGGCAAAGGCACAAAATGAGCTCAAACTAGCTATAGGAATAAAGGGAAACAAGACGACTTTTTATCAATACATTAGAAGCAAGAGGAAGACCAAAGACAGGGTAGGCCCACTGCTCAGTGAAAAGGGAAAAACAGTAAAGGAAACTTGGAAATGTCAGAGATGCTTAATGACTTCTTTGTTTCGGTCTTCACCGAGAAGTCTGAAGGAATACCTAACATAGTGAATGCTAACGGGAAGGGGGTAGGTTTAGAAGTTAAAATAAAAAAAGAACAAGTTAAAAATCACTTAGAAAAGTTAGATGCCTGCAAGTCATCAGGGCCTGATGAAATGCATCCTAGAATACTCAAGGAGCTAATAGAGGAGGTATCTGAGCCTCTAGCTATTATCTTTGGAAAATCATGGGAGACGGGAGAGATTCCAGAAGACTGGAAAAGGGCAAATATAGTGCCCATCTGTAAAAAGGGAAATAAAAACAACCCAGGAAACTATAGACCAGTTAGTTTAACTTCTGTGCCAGGGAAGATAATGGAGCAAGTAAATAAGGAAATCTGCAAACACTTGGAAGGTGGTAAGGTGATAGAGAATAGGCAGCATGGATTTGTAAAGAACAAATTGTGTCAAACCAATCTGATAGCTTTCTTCGATAGGATAACAAGTCTCGTGGATAAGGGAGAAGCTGTGAATGTGGTATACCTAGACTTTAGTAAGGCATTTGATACAGTCTTGCATGATATTCTTATCGATAAACTAGGCAAATACAATTTAGATGGGGCTACTATAAGGTGGGTGCATAACTGGCTGGATAACCATACTCAGAGTTGTTATTAATGGTTCCCAACCCTGCTGGAAAGGCATAACAAGTGGGGTTGCGCAGGGGTCAGTTTTGGGACTGGCTCTGTTCAATATCTTCATTAAGACTTGGATATTGGCATAGAAAGTATGCTTATTAAGTTTGCGGATGATACCAAACTGGGAGGGATTTCAACTGCTTTGGAGGACACTGTCATAATTCAAAATGATCTGGACAAATTGGAGAAATGGTCTGAGGTAAACAGGATGAAGTTTAACAAAGACAAATGCAAAGTGCTCCACTTAGGAAGAAAAAATCAGTTTCACACATACAGAATGGGAAGAGACTGTCTAGGAAGGAGTATGGCAGAAAGGGATCTAGGGGTTATAGTGGACCACAAGCTAAATATGAGTCAACAGTGTGATGCTGTTGCAAAAAAAGCAAACATGATTCTGGGATGTATTAACAGGTGTGTTGTGAGCAAGACACGAGAAGTCATTCTTCCGCTCTACTCTGCTCTGGTTAGGCCTCAGCTGGAGCTGGGCACCGCATTTCAAGAAAGATGTGGAAAAATTGAAGAGGGTCCAGAGAAGAGCAACAAGAATGATTAAAGGTCTTGAGAACATGACCTATGAAGGAAGGCTGAAAGAATTGGGTTTGTTTAGTTTGGAAAAAAGAGTAGACTGAGAGGCAACATGATAGTTTTCAGGTATCTAAAAGGGTGTCATAAGGAGGAGGGAGAAAACCTGTTCACCTTAGCCTTTAAGGATAGAACAAGAAGCAATGGGCTTAAACTGCAGCAAGGGAGGTTTAGGTTGGACATTAGGAAAAAGTTCCTAACTGTCAGGGTGGTTAAACACTGGAATAAATTGCCTAGGGAGGCTGTGGAATCTCCATCTCTGGAGATATTTAAGAGTAGGTTAGATAAATGTCTATTAGGGATGGTCTAGACAGTATTTGGTCCTGCCATGAGGGCAGGGGACTGGACTCGATGACCTCGCAAGGTCCCTTCCAGTCCTAGAATCTATGAATGAATCTATGAATCCCAATTCCATCATTTGGAGCTATTTAGGTGGACACTACCAAAATGCGTTGTCCCACACACTTTTCATGTTCACAGGAGGGAGAACCTCTCCTGCAAACACAGGTGCTGTGGAGAGCCTGCTTTCACACTTCGTAAGACCACCAGAGTAAAGTCCCTCCTCCAGAAGAGCTTGAGAGCTCCATAAGGCTCCTACTCCAGCTATAGACCTGCTAGATGGAGCCTTGCTCATCTGCAGTCCTACATTCCTTGGCAGGTCTGAGCTATGGAGACTTTAGACAGGCCCGTATGGAAGCGGGGCATGGGTGCCATTGAAACAAACCAGGATTTGCATGGAAAAGTACTATGACCCAAGCACAATATATATTTTTTATAAACAGGAACTTGCTGGAGCTTTACATCATTGTACTTCGAGCCCAGCATGTAACTTTTTTCTACGTGAAAGCATTTCAAGGGCTCCTTGGCCTCCCAAGCCTTATCTCCAAAATGAGCTAGCTTTTCTCCTACTCTCTCCTGTGGCCTTTGAGAGCTGCTCTGCTGTGAAGTTCTTAGGGTATATCTTCATGCAAAGTCTCCTACTCAAGTCTTGCCCCAAACAATCCTCCTGTCTATATAAAATCCTCTCACTCAAATATGGTGGTTCTTTCAACCTAGGTTAGCTGGCTCATCTGGGAATATACGCTAAAATCCAAGTGAGGTTTTCACTTGAGCTGATAACCCACCCATTTTGCAATGAGGATGCAACCTAATCACTCAAGTGCTGATAATCCTCAAATGCCCACCCACAATTCCCTCTGTGTCCCCAGAAGTTACAGGCAAGTTCTCCCAGGGAAAGAATCAGCATAGTTCAACTTACTGCAGCACAATGGGATGGGCCCTAGAAGTCCTAGCGATACACATGCATGAATGCAGCACCAGTGAGGAGAGTAATTTGAATATGGCTTTTCAGTGTTGTTGCTCACACCTGAGTTAGGCTGACCCAGGTGCTAATCACCCAAGTTAGCACTGCAGAGAAGACATACACTTAGGCCTTAGCTACACTTGCAAGTTACAGTGCTGTAAAGCCTCCCCCAGCACTGTAACTCACTCCCCGTCCACACTGGAAGGGCACTTACAGCACTGTATCTCCCTGGGTACACCGCTGCAGGTACTCCACATCTCAGAGGAATAACAGCTGCAGTGGAGTGGCTACGACTCACGAGTGTGAGTGTAAACGCTTGCAGCGCTGTACTAATCACCTTGCCAAGTGGCCAATTCTCTCCATTGTTTTGACTGGCTGCAGGAATGCGGAAGTGCCAGTTTCAAAGCTCGTACCACAGAGAAAAGCAAACAGTTTGCAGCTTGCTTTGAGTGAGTAAATGAATGAGCAGGGGGCCGGGAGTTCGGAACTTGCAAAATAGAGAGCTCACATGCTCCAAAAAGCACTCTCTCTCCCCCCACACTCCCTATCACAATCCACCCCACCCCCCGTTTTGAAAAGCACGTTGCAGCCACATGAATGCTGGGATAGCTGCCCATAATGCACCGCTCCCAACACAGTTGCAAATGTTGCAAATGTGGCCACACCACTGCGCTGGCAGCTGTCAGTGTGGACAGACTGCAGCGCTTTTCCCTACTCAGCTGTACAAAGACAGGTTTACCTCACAGCGCTGTACAGTTGCAAGTGTAGCCAAGGCCTTAGGCTACACCTGTACAGCAATTAAACATCCACAGCTGGCCTGGGTCAGCTGACTTGGGCTGGGGGGGTGGGGGAGAGAAGAGGGCTTCAGCTGCAGGACTGAAAAATTGATGTGTAGATGTTTGGGCTCAGGCTGGAACCCAAGCTGTGGGATCCCAGGGGGGAGGGGGTGGAAGGTCCCAGAGTCCAGGCACCAGCCCAAGCCCAAATGTCTACATAGCCATTTTTAAGCCCCACAGCCCAAGCCCCGCAAGCCTGAGTCAGCCAACCTGGGCAAGCTGCAGGTCTTTTATCCCAATGTAGATGTACTCTTAGAATGTTCAGCAATGGAACCAATGGCTGCAGCAGAAGAGCTCATTTCCTGTTCCTCTAGCACAGTGATTCTCAAACTTTTGTACTGGTGACCCCTTTTTACATAACAAGTCTCCAAGTGTGACAACTTTTTAATATATTTAACACTATTATAAATGCTGGTGGCAAAGTAGGGTTTGGGGTGGAGGCTGACAGCTCGCGACCCCCCACATAATAACCTCAGGACCTCCTGAGGGATCCCGACCCCC
Source organism: Trachemys scripta elegans (assembly GCF_013100865.1). Classification (NCBI taxonomy): domain Eukaryota; kingdom Metazoa; phylum Chordata; order Testudines; family Emydidae; genus Trachemys; species Trachemys scripta. Next base: position 72,803,619 of record NC_048299.1, read on the forward strand.
AGTTTGAGAACCCCTGCTCTAGCAGAACCTTCGGAGGGCCACAAGAGCCCTCTCTTAACCCTTTACAACTTTTGCATGGATGGAGGGTAGGGCTTCTATAGGATATGCTTAGGTTAGTCTGTGGCCAGGCTTATTTGTTCACTTTTTGCTTTGCGGCTACAGTTAGTCATGTATGTATATATGTATGACAGTCCTCCTTCACTGCACATTATGAATTGTGCAAGAAAATTTTCTTGAAAGCTTCACGTTGTGCATCTGTATTTCAAACTAGTAATATCTCTGAATCTAAACCAAGTTTCACTGGAAGATTCAAAGATATTTCTGAGCTAAATTCCTACTCCACATTTTTAATATAATGGGAAAGTCTTCCCCATTCCCCCCCCCCCCCCCCCCCCCCACACACTAAAAATTGGCCCCAGCTACAGCTCTGCTCCCACTCCCAGCCTTGGCCCCTGGCTGCAACTCTGTTCCGGTCCCTGTCCCCAGCCTCAGCCCCATACCCACCTCCAGCTGTGGTACCCTTACTGCTGTCCTGGTCTTGGCTCTGAGGGGGGGCACGGACGGGGCAGAGGGGTTGCAATCCTCAAAAGTTTGGGGACCACTGCTCTACATTTCCAATTGCTCATAGTTCTCAGGCACGTCAAGAAATGAAATTTTCCACGGTCTTATTCAATTTAAAGATTTATTTATTTATTTAAAAAGAACATAAGTACAACTAGTTCATCCATCTGAATAGGAAAGTAGGGTAAATGCTTTCCTCATATGTTCTATCTTTGTAATTCACATTTCAAGCTTCAGTCATCTACATCTGAGGACTATAAAACAAAGCCAACGAGGAAGGAAAAATAACTTAAGAAAATTGGTTCAATATTTTTAAGACTATGAGTGCTAAAATAACCACTGAGCACATGAACTTTAGGAATTATTTTTTAACTAGTATTTTATGACACCCTTACCTTATAATGATTTAGAACATGTTGCCCTAGTTAAAGGCTGCCCCAACATTGTCCTTTTCTTAAAGCAGAAAAAAACAAAATCAAACACAAAAACTAATGCCATTGAAATTAAGAAATCAAGTACACAAGTCAGGAAAATCTAAAGATCAAAGTTTTTAAACACAATGCTGACAGGGTCTCTCCCCCCCCCCCCCCCCCCCCCGCCGTTAAATGAAAATCTAATTACTTCCCTAACTTGTGTACTTTATTTCTCTTTCTGAATGTAAAATGAAAGATCACTAAATACAAAAACCCAGACGTGAGAAGAACTAGTTAGGCCATATCTGGAAATCAAAACCATCATTTTTGATATAGTAAAAGATGATAATTGATGTGTAAATACTACTTCCCCTAATTTAGTGCAACTTCCAAGCTCAGTTAGAACAAGCAGCCCTATCCTGAAGATAATGACTCAATGTAACTAACGGGCTAAATCAGTAGTAAATAGTTTTGAAGAAAACAAAGGCTAGATACTAAAAAGGTAATCAAGCAAACACAAGAACCAGATGTGCTCAATAAAGAGACAAGCACTAAAGAAAGCAGGCAAAATTTATTTTTCAGATGGAACACTTTATAGCTTTTCAGTGACATTCATCAAGTAAGGGACACAATTAGGTAACCAGAGGCAAAGACTCCAGCATTATTTTACTTGAGGCAGAGACATTGCCTCCATAAGGCTTCCAACCCAAAGAATAAAACCAGATCCTGGAGCAGGTTTTGGGCTCCCCTATAAAAATCAGAGCCACTAAGCCAGTCCTTTAAGAAAATCCTTGAAGGAATGATTGAATGTGACTCTCAAATGATAATTCATCCTTATATAAAACCCTGTAGAAGGGTTCGGCCCTCTCTGGGGCGGCGGGGAACCAGACTGCCTCGCTACGTCCATCGGGTTATTTCGGGGGAACTAGCCTGGCCACGGGGTTTCATGCCGCGGCAATGGTAGAGACCAACAAACAGCTCTATTCCGCAGACCCAGGCCCTGGGTCAGGGCGGGGCAATAGAGAGTCTATGGCTCAGGCCCTTACGCAGGGGCTAAGCAAACAAATGAGTTCAGGAGGCCTAGTCCCTGGCTTCGAAGGGCCTGGGGAAAAGGGGGGACTGCCACATTGGGTGGCAGGTGGGACGCAGGCCCACCCACTCCACTGCGTCCCAGCCCGGGGCCCTAACAGCGGCAGATGGCCTGCTGCTATGTCAGTGGAGATCATGGCCACAACACACTGACATTAGCTCTGGGTGTGCTGCAGCCAGACTAGGGTCGGCTGCCCCCGGGCTACTTCCTACCTCCCCCTCTAGAGGTACCTGCGTCTGGACGGTGTCCTCCACAGAATCAAACACCATGGGCTCTTCAGGGTACTCAGCGAGAGGTAGGCTTGGCAGCTCCTCTGGGTAACTTGCCACAGGTAGGCTTAACAGCTTCCCCGGGGTCTGGTCAGCATCAGGCCTCGGCTGGTCTGGCCAGTCCTCGGATCGGTCGCAGACTGCAGGAGTCTCCCCACCAGGAGCTAGGCCACAGGTGTCTGGCTTCTCCGGCGGTTGGGCCTCTAGTGAGCTCTGTGGTTGGGCTTTTGTACTTCCTGTCCTGCGCCCTGACCTCTGGGGGGGCGGGCGCAAGCTCCACTGGCTCCACCCACTTTGGTGTCCGCAGGGGCTCGTCCCTCTCCAGGGCGGCGGGGAACCAGACCGCCTCGCTACAAGCCCCAATAGATATTTATCCAAACACAAACGAGCAGTCCGTCTTAACATTTAACTTAAGGTTTCAATTCCAGAACTGTGTCAACTATTGCAGTACTGTACACTTTAGCAAAGCACAGTTCTACCTAAAAAGGATGATCTGGCTGTTAGGGCCCTAGCCTAGGATTCAGAGATTTGGGTTCAAATCTCTGCTCTGCCACAGACTTCCTGTACCACTGTGAGCATGTCACTTAGGCCCAGATTTTTAAATGTATTTAGGCACTGCTCCACCTGGTGTTGCTACACCTAACTGACTTAGCAGCTGATCGCACTAGCACTAGTGCTATTGATGGTGCAAAATTTAATGCAGACAGGGCTCAGGCATTTTTACTACGTCACAAAAGCCTGAACAGAGGCACATTGGTTCAAAATTCTCCAGTGTAGACAATGTCTTTGAGCAAATACAATTAGTACTACCCAAGTGATGAAGGCGGAAACAGTGCCTATGTGCTGCCTTTTAGAGCCCAATGCCTTATATCTACCTAGCTGTGCAGTCGAACAGAACTGCAAGACAAAATCTTTGAAGAGCAAGGCTTTTAGAAGTTACAACTTTTATGCTAATTCAAAGTTTTTCTAAACAGAGAAATATTACTTGTGCATTGAAGGTACTTTAACAGAACAGTTTAGATAACCTAACTCAAGATAGTTACTGAGTTTCCAAAGAATAAAAACAGTCTGCATCAGAAGTTAAATAGATCAAAAAAGCATTAAGTATATTTAATTTCAACTGTTTCTATTTTTTAAAATACTCACACTTTTGTTCCATTTCTTTCATTTCTTCAGGAGGAATTTTTAATTTGTCAATATGCTCTCTTACAACACTTGCCCACTTTTGTAAGGAATCCAATGCAGTCCAAGGCCTAGACATGTCTACGACCAGCATAACCAGAGTGTCCTTTAGAGAGTTAGCCTCCATTGCAAATTTAAGGAGACCTTTATGATACAGGTCACCATCCAAAATCCACACATTACATCTTGTTTGATCTGTAATAAAAAGTAGAAAATACAGATTTTAGTTTATGTCTTGTAAGTTATGCTTTTAAAATGTAGTCTATAGGATCATGGTTAGTATATTAGGGCTGGTCCACATTAACTCCCCACTTCGAACTAAGATATGCAACTTCAGCTACGTGAATAATGTAGCTGAAGTCGAAATATGTTAGTTCGAACTTACCGCGGGTCCAGACGCGGCAGGCAGGCTTCCCCGTTGACTCCGTGTACTCCTCTCGCGGAGCAGGAGTACCGGCGTCGACGGCAAGCACTTCCGGGATCAATCCCAGAAGATCGATTGCTTACCGCCAGACCCGGAGGTAAGTATAGACGTACCCTTAGAATTGTGTTGACAGTTCTACTAATATCAGATTTCTTAGCTCCTGGTCTCCATGAGATGGTATGGCCTGCTGAGGTGAGTCAGGGGTGGAAGTGGCACTCCCTCTCTGGACCCCGCCATGCAGAGGCGGCTCGAGACCTGCTGGCCCCTGCCCCTAAATAGAAGTCAAACTACGCCTATGCCCAAGGCCCTGCCCCAAGGCTGCTCCTACCCCCGCTGGGCCCTGGAGTTTTTATACCATGTTGAGTTGGGCCTCAGAGGGAAAAAGGTTGAGAACCCGTGATCTACAATCCACCCATCAGCCTCTCCCACTGATTTTTACTCTTGGATCTCTCCTCTCCTCACAATCTTCCACACTCATCTTCTGTGACTTCAGCTTCCATGATGATGACCCAACTCAACCCTTTAACTGCACATTTCCTTGATCTTACCTCTTCATTCAAACTGCAGCCCTGATTCAATGCTCCCACTCATCAAAAATGACATTTCACTGGCCCTTGTCTTCACCAAGGACTGCTTTCTATTCTCTGTTACCAAATTCCCCCCCATCTCCTACCTTTTTTCAGCACTGTCCATCAGCCACCCCAATCCCACTACCTGTGACCTCCATTCCATCAGTGTTGATGACTTTTTCATCTGCTCCCAGCTTCCTCTTCCCTTTTTTCCATTAATATAGTTGTTTATTCTCTCCATGCTTCCACCCTTAACTTTTTCCCCCCTCTCCTATTGCAAGGTCTGCCCTGCCAACCCCTCTGGATCACCCACAACATTTGCTTCCTCTGCTCCTGCTCTTGCTATGCAGAGCATCTCTGGAGGGAGTCCCAGGACCAGTCTGACTATATCCACTATGAATTTCTCTTCCTTCCTGCCATCTTTCTAGCTAAAACAGCTCTACTTTAACTTAACTGAATCCCATGCCCACAATCCCAGCTGCCTTTCTGCCACCTTTGACTTATTCCTCAAAACCTCTCCCTCCTCTAATTCTCTCTCTGCACAGAATCTCGTCAATTTCTTCCAAGAGAAAGTTAACAAAACGTGTGACCTTTCCTCCCCTCGGCATGTCTTCCCTTCCCCTCCTACAATGCTCCTCCTCCATCTCTCCTCTAAACCATCCACTTCCCCCAGTGACCCCATCCCACCCCCTCACGACAACTCACATCCCCACCTTAACCTCTTTATCTCCTCCGGCTCTTTCGCCTCACAATACAAGCATGTGTAAGTCTCTCCCATCTTTAAAAAGCCACCATTGACCCCATTTGTCTCTCCAATTACTGCCCTATCTTCATTTCATCTCTAAATTAATTGAATACACGGTCTACAATGGCTGTCGGTAGTTCCTCTCCACTAATCCATCCTAAACCCACTCCAATCCTGCTTCTTGCATTGAAACAGTCCATCAAAATCTATAAAAACCTCTTCCTCAAAGCTCAGAACCAGGACTCCATTCTTCTCCTCCTTGACCTCTAATCCACCTTTGATGCTACCAACCATGCACTTTCTGAAATCTTGTCCTCTGGCTTCCATGCTGTCCTCTTCTGGTTCTCTTTCCACCACTCTAATCACTCCTTCAGTATGTCCTTTGAAGACCCTCCTCAACCCTCCTCCAAATTTCTAGGGAGATTCCACAAGGCTCTGACCATGGGTCCCTGTCTCTTCTTCCTCAACACTTTATCCCTGAGTAATTGCGTCCACAAACACAAATGTAACTATTCTCTCTATGCTGATGACTCTCAGATCTTCTTCTCTACTCCAGACTTGTCTCCTTCTTCCAAACTAAAATCTCAGCCTTTCTTACAGCTCTTCAGGGATGTCTAGCTATGAGCTCAAACTCTATGGCTAAAACAGACTATTATTCATTCCCCCCCAGCCCCCACACCCCTCTTTTCTCAATCACTGTAAACATCACCTGCCTGTCACTCAGGACTGTAACCTGGGTGTAATCTTCGACTCAGACCTCGCTCTATCCTCATTTCCAGGCTACTCCTAAATTTTGCAATTTCTTTCTGCATAACATCTGGGGGATATGGCCTTTTCTATCCATCCAGGCTCTCATCTCACACCTCAATTACTGTAATATCCTTCTCTCTGAAATTGACAAATGCAATCTTTCTCCACTCATCCATGCAGACTGCTGCTGCAAAAATAATTTTCCTACGCCATCGTTTTGACCACATCACTCCTTTCCATCCCTCCACTGGCTCCCCCTACTAATGCATTAAACACAAGCTACCTGTGTTCACTTTCTTGGCTCTTCACATCCTATCCCCACCCTACTCTCATTCACTACTGAAATGTCACTTCCTGCCTCCTATCCCCATGATGCCAACCTACATCGCCCACTTGTTTGAAAATTCCAAACAAGTACCTTCTTGTTTTGTTCCAGGCTGCCCCTCATGCTTGGGAGGGGCTCCCCATAAACATCCACAAATCTACCTCAGTTTCCCACATCAAATATCTCCTTAAAACTATCTTCTGCTATGAGGTCTACAAAATACTGGACAACTATGCTACCGGTGTGCTGAGACTACTCTCTACCATGCTGACCAATATTATCTCGTTGTTTCCTCACACTTTCCTGTTGGTCTGTTGTCTCGTCATATACTGTAAGCTCTTTGGAGCAAAGACCATCTTTTTATTCTCTCTTTGTATAGCACCTAGCTTAATGGGTTCCTAGGGGCTATAGTAATACAAATAAGTATTCTAAAGACACAACATCATTCTATTCTTGACAGTCTAAACAGAGGGTACCTATCATGATGGTTTCTGTTATGCAGATACCTGTTTATTGGGAATTGGACACACATTTCGCATAAACCAAACTGCCACTTGAAGGTAAGTGTTACTAAAGGCTTGGGCTAAATTTGAGCAAGTGACCTAGGAAATTAAAAACTCCATATCCCACTATTAGCCTGTAAGCCATCCAGTTTAGAATTAAAATCTTCTCACTGCTGAGGATACACAACTGATACTTACCATCTCTATCTTCATCATGCACATTTAAGTACAAGTATTCCATTCCTCTTCCTTTCTTGTACTCCTCTATTCCTTGAAGTTTGCCTATTAAGCTAGTTTTTCCTGCACCATCTTCCCCTAGAAAAAGACAAAAGTTAATATAGATCAAATCTCTGAGTAAATAATGTTACCTACTTACAACTTCTTTTGGGGCAAATATCAGGTAACAATGGGAGTCACTCAGCTAGAACTCATGCAATCTGAAAACATAGGTGTTCGATTTATTCCAAACATATGCATCAGCCCCAACATAACAAATACTAATCATGTCTATTTATAATATTAATATATTTACCACCATTGTAATTTTTCTACTGTAGTATTTTTAATGTTCCTCTTATTTCCTAGCTTAATTAACATTTTCAGAGCATTGCACAATCACTAATTATTTTTAAGTTAAATTTTGACATTCAATATGGTTTAAGTCCACAAAAGCCTAGATTTCAATTCAATCCATCAGAATGCACAGAATTATTTTTCCAATATGAACATGATAACAGATAGTAAGTATATTATTCAAATATCTTACAAATACTATAAAGTCAACTGAAAAGTGCAGTAGTCTAAATCTTAATGTTTTGTACAATCTTTTTAAAAGCAGTTAAATGCAATGTCTTCAGATGAGAACTGGGAAAGGAAGAAATGAACAATGTTTTTCTGCAGCAAATTAACTTTCCCAAAAGTATTTCCCTGGCTGCCACTACCACAGACTTCAGGTCAGCCCTCCATCAGGGTGGTAAGCAATAATTACAAGGGCAGATTAAAAGGTGATGTGTGTGAAGAGGGGTGTCACAGTTTCCTTCTCTTTCCTTTAAAAAAAGGTTTCTAGCCCTTACGGTTGCAGATATCACATCAAAAACATAAACTAAGTGATGCCTATCTAAATACACATGCAGTTTGAAACAGCTCTAAAGAAGTGCTAACTATCCAGGGCCGGCTCCGGTTTTTTTGCCGCCCCAGGCAAAAAAGCCTCCCACCGTGCCCGCCCAGCGTGGCAGGGGAGGGCGGCGAGCCCACCGCGGATCCGCTCTCCCCGGCAGCCGGAGCACCGCGCCGCCCCCCTCCAGGTGCCGCCCCAAGCACAAGCTTGGTGGGCTGGTGCCTGGAGCCGGCCCTGTAACTATCCCATCCATTTCAGCGAAGGCCCTGTGAACGCTTCAATTCTGTAGCCAAGAGACCATGGCATTTTTTCCAGCAGGACAGAGAATTTGGCATTTTTGCCACGGATGTCATCATTTTGCTGCAGCAAAGTTATTTTTCCCCCTCTCTTTGCCCTGCTAGGACCTGGCACTTGTTCAATTTCCCCACAAAGGAGAGTTAGTTGGAATGAGTTCTCCACCTCAAGGTTGCAACCAACCCACACCTCCCATACTGGGAAATGGCTGTAGTATGGAAGAAGTTGAAAACCACTGTACTACTAGGGTTACCATCCGTCCGTATTTCCCTGGACATGTCCGGCTTTTGTGTCTTTAAATAGCCGTCCGGGAGGAATTAGTAACAAGGTTAAAAGGTCCGGGATTTTTACTCCTCCCCTCCCATGCACAGTGCGGCGTGGTGATTGGGCAGCTGGGCCCCAGCCTCCACCTGCCCCCCCCCCCCCCGCACCCCCCCCCCCCCCCCGTCCCTGGCTGAAAGAAAGCAGCACGCCCCTCTCCCCTGCCTGCTTGTGCACATTCCTACCCTGCTCCAGCAGCAACTGTTGTCTGCTGCCCCAGGGTCCTAGTGCCCCCCATCCACTAATGGCAAGGCAGGCTGCCCTTACCCTGCCCTTCCACCCTAGCCCTGAGCCTCTCCAACGCCCCAAACCCCTCAGCCCTAGCCCTCATCCCCCCAGACCCTAATCCTCTGCCCCAGCCCTGAGCCCTCTTCTGCATCATGAACCCCTCATCTTCAGACCCACAGTCCTCACCCCTGAACCCTCTCCTACCCCCAAACTCCGTCCCAAACCTCCTCCCCCTTACCACACACCCACTCCTGCCCTCAAACTCCCTCCCAAAGCCTGCACCCCTCACCCCCTCCTGCACACCCACCCCCTGCCCCAGCCCGGAGCCTGCACCCAGCACCCAAACTCTATCCCAGAGCCTGCACCCTGCACCCTTCCTGCACCCTAATCCCCAGCCCAGGACCTGCACCCAAGACCTCCTCCCCCCACCCAACCCCTCTCCTAGAACCTTAGGCAAGTGGGGGGGGGGGGTTCTGGGCACCACCAAAATTTCTACAAACCTGCCACTCATGCGGGCAATCAGGGGACAGGTAGGGTCCTAGGGGGGCAGTTAGGGTGGGGGGTTCTCAGGAGGGGGCAGTCAGGGGACAAGAAGCAGGGGGAGTTGGGGGTTCTGAGGGGGGAAGTCAGGGGGTGGGAAGTGGGAGGGAGTGGATGGGGACGGGGCAGGGCTAGGGCAGGGCTCCCGCCCCCCAGTATCCTCTTTTTTTAATTGTGGAAATATGGTAACCCTATGTACTACAGAGTTGCCTCTGTGGTAACAATTGTGAGCTGAACTTACTAGACTGGTGTATTTAGTATAGCATGATGACAGGGTTCAGTTGGGACTTGCTAAAACTATTTGACTATCATTGTAGGACAAACTTCCTGAAGTCTGTCCTGGTGGCAAAAACCTAATTCTGGAACGTATGTCTGATGCAATACTAGCAAATAATGGAGATAGTGTTCAGCGATTGAGGGAGCATATTCATTATCTTGTGTACTGAATGAATCAGTGGTCCCAGAAAACAATGTATGTAATCATGAACTAGACTGCAGCATAACACTCATAATTTTCTGGATCCCAGCCCAGAGAGTACCCTCCTGCAGGCTAAAGGATACTTTGATGGGAAAGAGCAAGCCAGCAGGCAGGCAGCTCATAAGGTCTGGGAGCATACACACAGTGCAGCTGAAATGGTCTGAAAATAAAGGAAGAGTAGAAAAATTAATCTGTTGCATGTGCACAAGAAGATTTTGAAAGGATTATAATTCTGATAAATCCATCCATTTTTTCATGGAGAGCAGAAGAGACATTTCTCTGACCCCAGGACTGTTCCTCTGCCAAATTTCAAGTCATGCTCCAAACCAGAGGTGCAAGAGCTGTTTAAAAACAATCAGAAAAATTAACATTGGAAGCACTACCTACCCTTGCCTCATTATCATCCAGAAAGAGAACAGAGATGGAAAAATTAATCCAGAGTGGTTAAAGTTTGGCAAAATTATAAGCAAATGAAAACGGGATTATAATGGAAAGTGTGAGGAAATACTAGCCATAGGCATTATTTCACGGGTAATAAAAGGAGAAACTTATTCCCTCCCTCAATCCTGAAGCGCAACAGTCTGTGCTTTCATCAAAATGAACTAATCCAGCCATTATTTTCATGTTTGGTTCAACAGAAAAAAAACATAAGGAAAGTTTCTGTGGATGAAAAGAGGTGGTTACTGTATTCACCATGAGTGACGTTCCCAAGTTCTGAAGTAGATGACACAGATATGCCGGATATGCTTGGAAGGGTCTCAAGCTCCTCCTCTCAGAATATACAATAGCAAAATCTTACTTTCCCCTTATTGAGGATAAGAAAAGATTTTTATTTGACTGATTCTTGCTTTATCAAATGTCTTCAGAATCTGATTTGTACTCACGCTGAGATAGCCTCTTATCTATTTTTCCCTTTTAATACAAATTGAACCTCACTACTTTCAGCCTGTGAACATTAGCTCTTTTATTAATGTGCAATTTTATTATCTTGTCAATTAATGTGATGTTTACATTGTCATTGTCCTATCACACTATCTGTGGATTTTCTTTTATACATTCTATGCTATGTAATGTTTAATATACTATGCACTAGAACAGGGGTGGCCAACCTGAGCCTGAGAAGGAGCCAGAATTTACCAGTGTATATTGACAAAGAGCCACAGTAATATGTCAGCAGCCCACCCCCCCACCCCCATCAGTTCCACACCGCGCCCCCGCCCCCCCGCTTCCAGCACCTCCCAATCAGCTATTTCGAGGCATGCAGGAGGCTCGGGGGGGGAGTGGGGGAAGAGCGACGGCATGGCAGGCTCAGGGGAGTGTGCGGGAAGGGGTAGAGTGGGGACAGGGCCTGTGGCAGAGCCAGGGGTTGAGCAGTGAGCACCCCCTGGCACATTGGAAAGTTGGCCCCTGTAGCTCCAGCCCCACAGTCGGTGCCTATACAAGGAGCCGCATATTAACTTCAGAAGAGCTGCATGTGGCTCCGGAGCCACAGGCTGGCCACCCCTGCACTAGAAGGTATAGCATATTTTGGTTACCTGTACATTTAACTGAAATTTGGAAGGATTTATATAAAAGTTAGTATCTAGAAAATGATTAAGTATTTCACACACAGGTCAGTCACTTGCATGATAGCTTTTGGAGCTATGGTTGGCTTTTCACATCCTGCTAGAACAGGGGTGGGCAAACTTTTTGGCCCGAGGGCCACATCTGGGTATGGAAATTGTATGGCAGGCCATGAATGCCACGAAATTGTGGTTGGGATCCAGGATGGGGTGCGGGCTCTGGCTGGGGGTGCAGGCTCTGGAGAGGGGCCAGAGTTGGCCACCCCAGAGTTCAGGGTGCAGGAGGGGGCTCTGGGCTGGGGCAGGGGGCTCTGGCTGGAGGTGCGGGCTCTGGGGTGTGACTGGGGATGAGGGATTTGAGGTGCAGGAGGGCGCTCCAGGCTGTGACCGAGGGGTTCATAGAGCAGGAGGGGGATCAGGGCTGGGGCACGGGCGTGGGAGGGGGTCAGGGGTGCAGGCTCTGGGCAGCGCTTACCTCAGGCAGCTACCAGAGGCAGCGTCATGTCCCTCCCTCTGTGGAGGTGTGGCCAGGTGGCTCTCCGCACTGCCCCGTCTGCAGGTGCTGCCCCTGCACCTCCCATTGGCCACAGTTCCCAGCCAATGGGAGCTGCGGGGGCGGGGCTTGGGCAGTGTGGGGAGCCCCCTGGCTAGCCCTAAACGTAGGAGCCGGAGGGGCGGCATGCCACTGCTTCCAGAAGCTGCACTGAGCAGCCACTGACCCCGCTGCCCGGCTGGAGTGCAGGAGCGAGGCAAGCCCCAGAGCCCGCTGTGACGCTCTGTACTTCAGAGGAACACCCCCCAGCACCCCCATGTTCATCCTTGGGAAATGATTGTGTGGTATCCAATGCAAAGTTTGTCATATCAGGTTTCTTCAGAAGGATCATGATGCACTGAGCATGGTTGTTATAGTGATATTATAGTAACTGTTACAGGTTATAATTTCATGTATGTAGTTAGGATACATTTTCAGGCTCATTATGGCTTAAAATAAGCACAGGAAAAAACTCTCCAAGAACAGAGAGGCAGTGAACACCTCAGCAGGGCAGGTATTGGATTGTGGATATCAGTATGATAGCATGGAACACTACTCAGGTAAGACAATCTAATGGGGTCACATCTGTTTCTTTTATCCTTATTTTATAAAGCCAGGGGAAACTTGGTCCCCTGAAAGACCTAGAACGCAGCTTTAAAACAGGTTACTGTTGTGACACCTTCCTTCCTACCCACTTCCAGCCAAAATATAAAATTATTTTAGTGTCTCCTATCACTATGCCCAAGATTTAAGTGTTTGGGCACATCTACAATGAAAATCAATTAGAATAATGCCCCAAAAGGTGATGTTCTCTTCGTTCCCTCACACTAGCTATGCATCCCAAAGAAGCCCGGAGGTCCTGATGAGCCTTGCAGCATGATCCTACGAATACAATTGGTTCAAATGCTGCCAGTGATTATTTTCAATAAATTAGTTTCCCCATCTCAGGGATATTATAAGAATCAGTATTATGGAAGTGCCACTTGAAGTTCCATTGTTAACATTATATTGACTTTTGCACATAAAGCAGGCATTTCATGGCTACATTTATAACACCACAGAATAGTGAGACAGTGCATTTTAGTCACTTATCTTAGGACATGTCTACACTTACTAGGGATCGATGTTGCTACAATCAATGCACCAGGGATCGATTTAGCGGGTCTAGTGAAGACCCGCTAAATCGACCTCAGATTGCTCTCTTGTTGACTCCAGTACTCTACCAGAATGAGAAGTGTAAGGTAAGTCGATGGGAGAGCGTCTCCCATCAATGCAGTGCGGTGCAGACACTGCAGTAAGTCGACCTAAGCTACGTAGCTGGAGTTGCGTAATTTAGGTTGACTTACCTCTGTAGTGTAGATGAGGCCTTAGCTACAAAGATTTCAAACTTACCCCAAATTACATTCCCCAGTGAGTCAAGTCGTGTGAAGTTTATAATTTTGAAGTTTGGTTTTGGGTTTAGTTTTGTGCCAAAAGAGGTTAAAGAAATTTTCCATTTTATAAAAGTCCTGCTTATCTAATTAACATTTCAGGATGAAAAACTTTAAGATCAAAAGGAAAAATTGAGAAATTTTAGACAAGTAAGAACAGGGAATTACAACTTTCTGGAAGTTACATCTTTCAGTTTTGCTAGTGCAAAAGCCAAAATATAACTGATATTCCACTGCTTCTAAATTTAGCAAAAAGCAGAACCATTTCTCAAAAAAAAAAACAAAAACAAAAAAAACACAGATTTCACAACTTCAAAAAGTCTGATTTCTCCCCCCCCCCCCCCAGTGAGGATCTCTATTTTGTTGTATAGCAGCTAGTTTTAATTAAAATTTTTGTCTCCCACAGAAAGAGTTCAAGCTTCCCGCACCATTTGTGAATGGAGTACCCATGGCTACATTCTTTGTTTCAAATTTTCAGCTGGGCTTCCTAAATTTGTCACTCATGAACAAATGGCAAGACTTTCTATTACAAGCTGCTATGCAAGCATATATGCTGCTGAAGTTGCTATAATTTTGCCAAGATTTGAATGATTCATTCTGTCATGTTGCTTTCTGTGAGACGGTAGCTTCACTTGTCCGTCAAAAGGTGGTGGCACAGGAGGCTTCATGATAATTATTTTAAAGAAGTCATTTAGTTTTACTAATTTTAGAGCACTCTTAATTTAGGGGTAGTCAGCTACTGTTCTTGTATGCTATTTTTTGTTTGCTTTAATGGCATACTAGTACTGAAGACTATTAGATGTTGTCTACACTAGGAAAATTCATAAACATTTTTCTTTACCACTGCAGCTCCAACTGTACTAGCAACAGAATGACCTGTAGTTTAGACAAGTTGCAGATATTTACTATGTCGTGAAAACATTCTCTGAACACTTGAGCAGTCTACAATACTAGCATTTATACATCAATACCACCAGTAAAGGGATACCTTTGATGGAAGTTGCTAAAGTTCAGCCATTTTTCTCTTGCACAGATAAGATTTCAGAATGTCCTTTCTATAGACAACATTTTACACCATAAAGGGGATAAGCAAGCACTGTACAAAAGCTACACCCTATTCCTGAAACTTTAAAGTCACCTCTACAATGTTAAACTTCAGCATGAACTGGTATTTTATTTTTACTGGACCACTCCAATAATTTTGTCTTGAATTAGAGTAGACATAGAAAAGTCAACGGTAACTGGCACAGCACAAGAACAGTTTTGGGGGATTATGGGGGGAGCAATTTTCTTCATAAAAGACTTACGGGAACAACAATCAATAATTGTATCTTCCATCAGAGTTTAAAAATACTTTTCATTTTTCACTTGCAAATGCTTCCACCTTATCCATGGAAACTTTTAGTAAACATCCACCCATTTTTCAAATTGCATTATTTGAAGGGTGAATCATTAGCAAGAAATAACTTGTGTAACAATTATATTTGCTACAGGGCCTCATATGAAGTCAACTCCCAGTTACAGCTAAACAAGATGAGTTATCTTGTTCATCTTCTTAAAGAAAACAGAATGCTTTATCTACAAACCAAAAAATGCACATTTATACTATATTCTTTAAATGTGTGACCACTTAAATTTGAGTACTTGTATCCTTTTGTACTTTGGTGGAGATTAAGTGGTAAATATAATATGCTTGGAAAGTCAAGTGAATATCAAATGCTTTAAGGTAATTTGCACTAGTAAGTGACCAGAACACTGACAGTGCAACCAATAGTATAAATACCCAAATCAACCAACCCTTATCAGATTGTGACCAGGTAGGTATTACAGCCTTTTGAAGACACCTTCTGTCAATAATCTCTTTTCAGTATTTGATTTAGAATGCTGAACCAAAAATTACGCATCTCACTAAATCAAATGAACCTCAGACAGGAAAAAATTCAGAATAAAGAGAATTAAGATGAAGTTCACAATTACAGCGAGGTAGGGTTGCAACATATGTAAGTATCTCTCCTAGCATGATAGAGCTCCTATAAAATTTCCTCTGATCAACCTATACCACCCTGCTTTAAACAGGTAGAGCAAACCAAGGAAGTAGAAGTGGATCCTGTGTCAGCACTTTCACATCAAGAAAGCAGGGGGGGTTGTTTTGGGAAGGGAGGGGGAGGGAGGAGAGACCAACTGCAATCTTAAACAAGATTAGATGACTGGGCATGACGACCTGTCTAATGATGAGCCTCTCTCAGCAATCTCTAAGCCTGGCAAGCTGTTTTCCCACTTTCCATTAGATAGCAGACCCTACACATGTCTACAAAGAATTCTGTGGCATACCAATCAATCAGTTGGAGCACAAAAATGAATGTTGGTGCTCACTAGGATCCAGGAGTGGTGAGTGTGGAACACAAGCTGCCTGCTCTTTGTGGAAGGTGAGAAACGGTTAATTATCAGCTGCCCAAAACTTTCTAATTGCCTGCAGCAGCCTTTTTTCGACTATAATGTCAGAACTGATGCACAGCATGCAGATATCTGTAGGAGTTATAAAAGTAAACAGTCACAGAATCATAGAATATCAGGTTGGAAGGGACCTCAGGAGATCATCTAGTTCAACCCCCTGCTCAAAGCAGGACCAATCCCCAGACAGATTTTTGCCCCAGATCCCTAAATGGCCCCCTCAAGGATTGAACTCACAACTCTAGGTTTAACAGGCCAATGCTCAAACCACTGAGCTATCCCTCCCCGCATTGATCCATTTGATTCAAGTTCTGTATATAAAAAACAACAACAACAACAACAAACAGCTCTCACTTGTGCTCTTTCCTAAAAAGATTTCAAAACAGTTCAAGAGGGCAGAGTTATAAAGACAGTCTCATACAGAGGGCACTGTGCTGGTATTTTGGGCCCCAAGACGAAAATGAAATAGAACACAACTTCAAACAGAAACTGCTTAAGAATTTCATAAATATATGACCATACTTTGATAATAAAAAGAAGCAGTATCTAACTTTAGCATAGGAAGAGGTCCTCTGGACTGAAGTAACTATGATACTTTGAGATCCTGGGATTGAAGGCTCAATAGAAGTCATAAGTGCTTTACAAAGATGTACTAAATATCAAAAGATCCTGACAGGAACCCTCATTTTATAGATGGAGAAATAGGAACAGAGAAGTCACACGCATCTATAAGTCAGAAACAGAACTCAGATCTCTTGTTCCCTATATAAGTTCACAGGTAAGAAATGGTCTTATTCATACAGATAGCATCTCCAGCAGTTTAAAGTGTATCTCTGTGATTTAACAAGCAGTAAAAACCCTAGATGAGAGGGAAAGTGCAGTGGAACAGACTTAGATTAACAGCATCCTGAAGAACAAAACCACAAAAGGCAGAATCAGAAGCAAATATCCTCGTCGTTTTTATTTTTTGCTGAATTACTGTTCCTAATTAGATAGTCTGACCATATGAAAGCATCAGTAAAAATAGCTGATAGGACTAAAATGATAATTGGGAGGTTGGAGGAACAAGACCTATTCATGAGACTGATTTTAGAACATCTTTGCTATCCTAGAAGTCTGTTTAAAAGAGGAGGGAAATCATGCATTCCCCTTACATAAAGAGGGGATGTTGGGCAGGTGGGTGACACCTGTCTGAAAGAAATAAGAGCTTATATGAGAAGTAGCTGGTTCAACTTAATCCTGGTGATGCAAGTAAGGCGAAGCATTTTGATTAATTATTGGAAACTACAACTGCACCTCTATTAAGAGCATTTGCCTTCTGGACTGTGAAGTGGTGTACGCTTTCGGTCTTATTTCACCCATGCCTACACCTAGACACAAACAGAAGCAGCAGTCCAAAATGCAGTTTTCTATCTTTGTTTAGGAAGATTACATTTCACTCCTTCAATTTACTGTGATCCATGTCTGTGTAACATCTAGACTAGATTACAGCAACACAAAAGAAAATCTCTCTCATGCACACTGCCAGGTATGCTGCTGAAGCTTTCAGTTCAAAACAGCTTCCGCCAACAAGAACTGCATCCATAGCTTGAAAGGTTCACGTCAAACTCTAAGGGTATGTCTATACTTACCTCCGGGTTCGGCAGTAAGCAATCGATCTTCTGGGATCAATTTATCACGTCTTGTCTAGACGCGATAAATCGATCCCGGAAGTGCTAGCCGTCGACACCGGTACTCCTGCTCCGCGAGAGGGGTACGCGGAGTCGACGGGGGAGCCTGCCTGCCGCGTGTGGACCCGCGGTAAGTACCTTGTAGTTCGAACTAAGATACTTTGACTTCAGCTATGTTATTCACGTAGCTGAAGTTGTGTATCTTAGATCGAACTGGGGGGTTAGTGTGGACCAGCCCTACGTTGTAGAGCAGCTAAAAATACCTCTACTTCAAAAGAGTAAACAAACCCATCCAAAACTACAAGTAGAGTAAACAGCCCTGCCCACTACTTAGTTTTTATTTCTATTCTATATATGAAGGCATCCTATAACAGCATCCAAGTGCAAAGCTCAGAACAATACCCTTCTGACTGCTGGGAGTAGCCAGGCATGCCAAGTTTCCCACTGAAGTTTTGCCCCGGATCCTACTGTCCCAACCACATATTTTTGCAAGCTCTGGGTAAGACATGACCACTAGTTTGCAGTGCACGCTCATCCACCCTCGCTGAGGCACAATCTCTCCACCTTATCTAGTGTCTGCTATTCCCTGCCCAGCCTAATGTGTACATCTTCACTTTTATCCCTTACCTTGATTTTTTTGTTCTGAAATCTCACGGACCTCAATCCTTGTTAGGGATTGCAGCGGCAAGCAAAACTGGAGACTTGTAAATTTCATTGTGCTGCCAGACTTCTCCAGAAGAGAGACTATAGGCTGCTGATACTAGGGAAAAGGAAAAACTCTCCCTCCTTCCCCAAATCAAGCATCTCTCACATTCTGTTGTTGACAATGCTCTACATCGCAGAAACAATCTTTCTTAAGTCTCATTAAAAAAAAAAAAAAAAAAAAAAAAAAAAGACAGGCCTTTTTGCTTCTTTATGATGTAGAAGGCCTGAAAGATGTTTTGTTTATGTAATTTTCTGTTTTGATTTTTTTTTCCCCCCACATAAAAAAAATTCAGGTCTTGTATAGCTTGTCTTTTTTAGATACTATGGATGACTTGAGAACTGACAGGACTATGATGATTTTTAAAATTTTTAAATGACATGTCACAAGTGAAAATGAAAGGGGAAATTATTTTCATTCAGACTGTTAAACTTGGTATTGTTTTCAGAGTCCACAATACATATTTCTAAAACCAAAGTCCAGCAACAAAACCAGGAAAGACTACACTTAATAGTCCTGACAAGAAATTAGCAGATTTAAAAAAAAAAAAAAAAAAAAAAAAAAGCCTTTTAGGACTCTGTATGCTTCTTAAAGCAGTAAGAATAGGCCTAGACTCTTTCCCCTCTTCGCAGATTACCCTCAAGGGACCTTTGAAACAGAAGAGACTCAACCTCCCTTTACCAACCTGGTAGATCATAACAATCAAGCCTGAGCCTCAAGGGTCAAATATGTAAAATCCAGAAATGATATTTACTCCCCATGCTGTGGGCATGCCTGAAACTAAAGGGATACTAGAACAGCATTATAAGAATTATAATAATGGTAGCACAAGTCTCCATCTTCTTGAGCCTCAGGTTATGTGAACTACAACTATTTTAAAGAATAATTAAAATATAACACTCTACACAGCCCTGCACTGGTGAAACAATAGAGCCACTATTTAAATTTCTACAGCCTATAGTCAGCGATACAATGAATTTCAGATAAACTACACATGCCACTGAAAAAGGCCTTTCACGAAGCACAAAATTAATGAGCCAAATTTAGTGTTTCATCAACTACTTGTAAGAAGACAAAGAATAAAATCCATAATTTTGATTAATCTTGGGCACTTCTATAAAAACCATCACCATATCATGTAAATTCTGAATATATAGGTTACACTGAACCTAAATAGAATTTAACAAATAAGTTAAACAACTTTACTGTCTTGTAAGGCAAAGTAAGTAACATTTTTTCAAGTAATTTAAGTTCACTGTATTGAATGTATCTTTCTTTAATGTATTATTTGAGCTGTTTTTAGACGTTTTTTAAAGTTATTAAAAATAATGCTCTTGAGAAAAGGGCTAAAAGATCTAGGTTTCTATTTTTAAAGCACTACATGATATAAAGTAAGCAGGTCATATTGGGAAAGAACAATATTACTGCAATTAAGCTCTATCCACAACTCCAGAATACCTGGATGTTTATATGAAATCAATCAACAGCAATAAAGTTGTTATTTAGGATTGAAGAGGGGACATCCAATAACTAGAGGCCAATATGAAAAGATAGGGGGGAGGGGTACATCAGAGGATGTTGGGATTTTTATTAGGAAACAATCCCTAGACCCTGCCCTTCAAGGTTGGTACATTCACACCTTGCAGCCAACCACTTGAGACAATCTGCTCAATTGTCCTTACAGATGAAACAGCCAAAAGTTTCTCTGCCACTGAAACAAAGATGACCAATAAAACCTTGTGAAATGGCCATTCCAATACTCTGCATATTGCTGGCAAATATAAAATTAGTACCTGAATGTTCGAACAATGCAATAAGATAGTCAATGATGAACATAAACTGAATATTCAGCCAAACCACCTCAATCTGGTTTGTGATCAATCTGCAAGCGGGCTATGACCCCCCTTTGGGATCTGCCCTGATGAGATCCCTAGACCCTGTTCTGGGGCTCTCTTTTGTATCAGCCTCTTATTCAAATGGGTCAGATATAATATCCAATCTCCACCCCAAATTCCCTATTGGAAGAAAAGGCCTCTCCTGCCCTACTTAATATGTGTGGGATATCCACCACTGTCCCCACCTCCGACCCTATATATTCATCATTCCTCACTTTTGAGTCTGCCTCCAGAAATGGCTGTCACCTTTCTTCTGCTTGACCAGTAATGGGTATTCGCTCCAATACCCACTACTGGTCAAGCAGAAGAAAGGTGACAAATGATTTATGTAATTTTATAACTGTTCACACAGTTCTGAACAACAACACTGAAATGAATTGAGGAAAATTTAAATCTGCTGCTTGGAAAGTTATTAGCAGAAGAGGAACTGGAACAGTCTGTTAGTAGTCCTAAGAAAACTGCC
Organism: Trachemys scripta elegans; assembly: GCF_013100865.1. Taxonomy (NCBI): domain Eukaryota; kingdom Metazoa; phylum Chordata; order Testudines; family Emydidae; genus Trachemys; species Trachemys scripta. Next base: position 72,824,134 of record NC_048299.1, read on the forward strand.
TCAATTCATATTCTGAAAGTAAATTTTGCAGCCACAAAGGTAAAAATCAAAACCTTATTTCTGTGGAAACTCATTGATTTGGAATTCTTACACTAGTCAGGGAAAGTTTTTATTTTGCCACTGGTGAGGAATTTTCAAACCTAGTACTAAATATAGGCTATGACTCTAGGTCTTTTAAGTCTTATTATATTTCTCCTTTAATGTTAGGTTTCAGGGTTAATGCCTCACTGAGATGAATGAGATACCTCAGAGATTCTATTTTAATCTGCAGACTTACACATGGTTCACATTCAGAAGGTTTTCTTTCCATGTGGAAAAGGAAGGATGTTTGGAGTTTGGTTTTGTTGGGGATGGGGGAGAGGTACATTTTTATTTTTATCTGTTTATTTATTTATTTATTTAAAAGTGAAGCTTGAAATTCTGCAGAAATCAATTAAGTCAAGATAGTACAAAGAGTGAGATCAATGATCACTAGTGCCAGAACAGTGCTATCAAGTACCAGCTTAAAACAACCCATGGATAAAGGTGATCAGAACACACGTGTTCATTACCATAGTAAGGTCAGGCAAGTAGATTTTGTAGCTTGGAATGGTACATTCTCGTGACAGTTTTACAAGTTTAGACTAGACTTCTGAAGCTCAATGCTACTCACTAGGTCATCCAAAAATAATTCCTTCAGAGGAAACACTATTTGCTGAAGAAGAAGAAGAAGATACAGCATTGGCCATACCCATTCCTTCCCCACTACGAAAACAGAAGAGTGTAAGTAGACAAGTTAGCTATAGTTACGTAAAATTCTTAGCTGGAGACTGTGGAAGCTAGGCTTGAGATCCCTCCTGTCCCCTCCCCAGACCTCCTGGCAGCCACTCCGCAGGAGCAGGGTCTCACTTTCAAAGACTCAATGGTTTAGCCAGGCAAAGTGGGATGCTTGGGGTTCAGAGAAAATGTGGAGGTAACAAGGCTAAAATATATATATATATATATATATATATACACACACTGATTCTTAAGACTGTTCATCCTGAACATCAAACAGAGCTAAATACATGGAGAAGGGGAAACTAGATTCAGTTTAAACACGAGCAAAGGTGTTTAGCCCTTGAAGTTAGGAATGTCTTTTAGCGTAGTATGGAACGTACCAGAACTCATTGAATGGCTTCAAATAATTTGACATAGTTAAAGCAGGTGGTGAGAATTTTAGTGGCAATATGCTGGATAGACTTTATGAGAAAGTAGAGAAATAGGTGGGTAGAGAGGAAGCAGCTGGTTTGTTCCCTTACAAGTTAGGGAGTCTATCAGTTGCCTTGTGCATACTGGAACAATTTTGGATGCTACTGACTGAATCCACTTCACAATTTACTTAAAGATATTAGTTGGAATATCTGAACTCAGACATCTACATGATATTCAACATGCTGCAGTTCATCTGTATGACAACTTGCTAAAAATATTAGTTGCCCCTTCCTTCATTCCAGAAGTTAGTTCAATGTGTATATAAAAATTACACTAGGAGGGACAAAAGACTTCCCTTTTATCATAAGTCTAATATAAATTTTCCTGACACCATCAGCAAGAAACTCCAGCGGAGATACTGGTAAACCTCACCACTCCTATTACCTTCAATACTAAAGTGAGCAGAGGAGATGACAATCTAAACAGCCACTCCTCTAGAAGCTTTCAGGGAACAGATATTGAGATATCAGTGTCAGGTATGCCCTAGTCTCTGATCTATTGGGTCCATTTCCACATTCCCACTTTTGCTAACTATATGCATTAGGCAGCATCCTGCTAACAGGTAACATGATGAAGATCAACAAGAACAATCGCCAAATCCTTATTAAAAAAAAATCTTCCTAGAGGATCTCCCAGTCGATCGCCATCTCTGGCAGCGCAGCGGGGCTGCCACTAAGGCCTGGTCTATACTACCCGCCTGAATCGGCGGGTAGAAATCGACCTCTCGGGGATCGATTTATCGCGTCCCGTCGGGACGCGACAATCGATCCCCGAATCGGCGCTCTAACTCCACCAGCGGAGGTGGTAGTAAGCGCCGCCGACAAAAAGCGGCAGAAGTCGATTTTGCCGCCGTCCTCACAACGGGGTAAGTCGGCTGTAATACGTCGAATTCAGCTACGCTATTCACGTAGCTGAATTTGCGTATCTTAAATCGACTCCCCGCTGTAGTGTAGATGTACCCTAAGACAGGCTCTCTGCCTGCCCTGGAAGCGGCCAACTACTCCACTGCTGGAAGCGGCCAACGTGCCCCAAAGCCCTGGGGAACAGGGGTCTTCCACCACGCACTGCTCCTGCCTGCAAGCACCCACCCCCGCAGCTCCCATTGGCCGGAAACAGGGAGCTGTGGCCAATGGGAGCTGCGGGGGCAGTGCTTGCAGAGAGGGGCAGCGTGCGGAGCCATGTGCTGTCCGCCGCCCGCCTTCCCCCACCCCGGGAACGCAGGGGCACATTGGCCCCTTCCGGGATCGGCGAGGGGCCAGGGTAGGCAGGGAGCCTGCCTTAGTGGCAGCCACGCTATACCACCAACCAGGAGCCACCAGCGGTAAGTGCTGCCCAGCGGGAGGCCACACCCCAACCCCAGAGCCAGCACCCCAAACCCCCTCGTGTACCCCAAGCCTCAGCCCTGACCCCCCTCCCAGAGCCAGCACCCTACTGCACCCCAACACTCTGCCCCAGCCCAGAGCCCCCTCCTGTACCCAAACTCCCTCCCAGAGCTTGCACCCCTCCTGCACCCCAACCCCCTACCCCAGGCTCAGCTCAGAACCCCCTCCCACACTGCAAACCCCTTGACCCCAGCCCAGAGCCCACACCCCCTCTCAAACCCCAACCCTCTAAACCAGTCCAGTGAGGGTGAGTGAGTGACAGAGGGGGATGGATGAGTGGAGTGGGGTTTTGGGGAAGGGGCGGGGTAGATCCTGAGTTGCCCTTAAATTCAAAAAGTGATCTTGGGCGTAAAAAGGTTGAAGACCTCTGCTTTAACGGATGGTCAATATGCTCTAAGGCAGAGGTTCTCAAACTGTGGACCATGTACCACCAGTGGTCTGCAAGCTCCATTCAGGTGGTCCGCAGATAGTTCCCTCTAAGGTGCGTGCCTGGGCAGCCGCACACAAGAAACTGAAAGGCCACCTGCCTAATGCGGTGCCACTAATTAGGTGGGTGGATCCTGGAGAAGATGCACATGTAAGGTGGTGGCCTTGAGGGAAATATGGGGTAGGTGGGAGGGGGCAATGTGGTGAGAAGAGAGGGTGAGGGGAATTTGGGATGTGCGGGGCTGCGGCGGCCAGAGAAAGAGGCAACTTTCCCCAGCTCCAGGGCTGCAGCTGTTGGGGAGAGATGGCCCTCCTTCCCAGCCTCAGCTCTGTGGCTGGAGAGAGATCCCCCTCCTTCCCAGCCCCAGCTCAGGCAGGGGAGAGAAGGCACATCCATCACATTAGAAAGGTAAGACTACTGATATTAAAATAGGAGTTGTGTGCTTTTATTTCTAGAACAAAAAAAGTTAGTTTATTTTTATATAACACTTTTATCCAAAGCGCTTTACAATAATTAGCTAACAGTACAAACAACATTTGGAAAGATCATTAAGTGGTCCGCCAAGACCCTCAGCAATTTTCAAGTGATCCGCAAAAAAAAAAGTTTGAGAACCACTGCTCTAAGGCTAGAAGAGGAAGAGAATAAAGGAAAGGGGGGGAGGAGTAATATTGGCAGCCAGGACCACACCGGGAAAGAAATTTCCCCAGTCCAGTACGAATAAGTCAGCCCCCTTAATTTTCAAAAGATGCTTACCATCAAAACAAATGCTGATAACTACCCACTTCAGTCATCTCATACATGAAAATGTGAGACAAAAACCAATCTAACTAGGAACAGGAGGCAGTTAAAAGGAGTATCAATCTCGCTATCCCACTTCACAATGTAAAATTTAAGAAAAAAAAGTTTAAAAATTAATAAGACCTACGCCAGTTCCACTAGAATATCACCTCACCCTTACAGGCATTTTCAGCCATATTGGCCATCTTAAATCCCCCACTTAAATTTATACAGGGACGGAGAAAAAGGACACTGATTTCTTTTTGAATAAGCTAATCTCAATCACTCTCTCAAGGGACATTAACCAATAGATAAGCATGACAAACTCTCCACACACTTCACTGGAGACCACAAGAGCTGCCTCTTCCAGGATCTTGAGAAATGGTTTCCTAATACAGCTCTGCAAACTGATTTGTATTAGTATGTTGTAAGAGAAGATAGTCAAGAAATTCATCAATGCACCCCCTAAGGCTTAAGTTGTCTGTTCTTGGCTGTTTAATAGCTTTTCTGTCAAGAAGTGCAATCTGCCCCTTCCCACACAATAAGTTTTCTGTATTTTGCATGATTGCATGTTATTTACTTTTACAGCTTCTAGTCCCCCCCCCCCCCCCCGCAACTCTGATCGTCCTCAGGCCACAGTAAGTGCCCAAGCACAGCCAGAAGCAAGACAGGGTTTGGACGCTTCCACTGCGAGAGATGCCACTGCTGCTGCACAACATCATGATGATAATGCTGCTGACAAGCCCTGTACATGGTGGCCAGGGCCCAGCCGGGACCCCTAAACAGCCTCTACCCGCCCACCCAGCTGCAGCGCCGACGCTGCAGGGGCTCTGGACGCAGATTTTGTGCGTTGTGGACACGGGCCGACCACAATCTCCAGCCGTGCTGACGGCCTGAATGAGGGAGATACTGAGAGAGCCTCTCACGGACACAGCGGAACACGCCCTCGCCAGAGGGAAGACAGATGGCAAGCGCCACCCTCCTCCAAAGCCGCCACCTCAGGGGGGCAACCCCAGCTCCCAACGGGGGGAGGCGCTTCGAGACGTGGGGCGCGACTTGCCCCGCCCAACAAATAGCAGCAGCAGCAGTTCCGTGGGGCGCTAACCCAGCCCCTGGCAACCTGTAAACTCTGCTCCACCTCCCCACAACTGGGGCGCCGGCCGGCCGGCCCCAGAGCCCGCCCCGGGAGCCAGGGTGACTTACCCAGCAGCAGGACGTTTTTCCCCGAAGGCAGTTTAGACCTGGAGCGTGTGGACACCTCGCTGAGGATACAGGACCTGAGGGGAGACAGAGCCCGGTCAGGCCAGCCCCCCAACACACAGACACGGGGATGGGCGGGGCGCGCACTAGGGGGATGGGGCCGGGGGCGCCTGACGCTGACAATTGCAGCCCCCCTCGTTACTTGGCCCCACGGGGGGCCCGCGAAGGGAGTTGTGTCGTGTCGTGTGTCCCCCCCCCTCCCGGGCGGAGGCTCTCGCGGAGCGGGGGCGCTAGACGGTAACGGGCGGCGGCCCGGCGGGCTGGGCGGTTACCAGAGGTTCTGCCCATCGTCCTCCTCGCCCCCCGCCCGCAGCTCCGCGTTATTGCTGGCGGTGAAGCCGGCGGCCGCGCCGAGCCCCGGCGAGGAGGAAGAGGAACCGAAGGAGCCGGCTCGCCCCGCCGCCGCCATCTTCCCTGCGCTCCCTCCAGTCCGCCTCAATGAGAGAGAACAGAGAGCGGGCGGCGGCGCGGCTGGCTGACAGGTACCCGGATGTTGGGAGCTCAGAAGGGGGCGGGGCCAAGAGGGGGCGGGGCCGGTACCCGCCTGTGGGGCCGAGCGTGCGGCCGGGCGCCCAGTCACGCCCGGCGTAGAACCCACAGTAACGCGCCCACGTGCCTCCGGGATTATCCAAGTGATGGGGAGGATTTTTTGCGCGCCCCAGGCAAGTGGCTGGCTGGCTCACCCAGCATCCCACACACCTGATTTAGGATGACCAGATAGCAAGTGTGAAAAATCAGGAATGAGACAGGAGGCAATAGGTGCATATGTAAGACAAAGCCCCAACTATCAGGACTGTCCCAATAAAATGGGAACATCTGGGCACCCTAACCACACCTAGGGCTGTTACCCACTCTCCCTGGGAGAGAGATGCGGGGAAGGGGAGGCAATTTCCTTTCCGTCACCACAAGTCCCCCGAGTGAGCTGTTCTCAAGCCACACTATCTATTAAGAAGATAGTCATGGGAGAGGCCAACGAAGAAGGCAAGATCCAGGGTTGTGAGTTCAATCCTTGAGGGGGGCCGCTTAGGCATCTGGGGCAAAATCAGTACTTGGCCCTGCTAGTGAAGGCAGGGGGCTGGACTTGATGACCTTTTAAAAATCTGGGAACTGGTCCTGCTTTGAGTAGGGGGTTGGACTAGATGACCTCCTGAGGTCCCTTCCAACCCTGATATTCTATGATTCTATCTAGAAAAACAATCCCTCTCTTTAAATCATAGTCCCCAATTGCATCCCATTGATTCAGAATGATTGTCATTGTTATTTACTATGTACAATGTGCTACACATTCTCCAAACGTAACACACTAAACATACTGCCTCTCCTGAAGAAAACACGCTTACTTCTAAGATGACAAAGTCTGGGAAAGACATAAAACATACAATTTTTAAAATGCGCTCTCCCCACTGTTTATCCACTATGATAGTGTGCAAAACAGCCACCCATTATTCCTCCTGACCTCTTTGCCCCTAGTTTTATAGAAATCTGGAACACCAGCAAAATAGAACAAAGTATAGAAGCATAGATAATTTCATGGAGGAGAGGTCCATCAATGACTACTAGCCAAATTGGTCAGAGATGCAACCCCATCCTCTGGCAGTCAGAGGTTTAAGGACACCCAGAAGCTGGGACTGGGTGACAGGATGGATCACTCGACTGCTCATTCCCTCTGAAGCATCTGGCACTGCCCACTGTCTGAAGACAGGACACTGGGCTAGATAGACCATTGGTCTGACCCAGTATGGCCAGTCTTATGTTCTTGTAAATAAACATTCTTAAATTAATTAAGGGGTTTAATGAATACAGGTTTTCTCAGTGTCATGAGCATCTTTGAGCAAGGGAAAATATAATTTATTTGGGGGATATTTCCCAGTTTTCATCAGACCCCCATAAATAACATGGATATTTCCTGAGTTTCCCCCTTTCCTCAGATATAAAAAGGTTGTGGGGTTTTTTTTGCATGGATAATGTATTAATGTTCAATACACCTCACCCCCACCCTAGTGTATATATTCATATATGCCAATCTATTTAAAAGTGACAGTTCCCTTTTCAGAAATATATTTATAATTTTTCCACTTTTCCCTCTAAAAAAGCTATTTCTGTCCTGTGCTTTTCTATTGAATTAAAATGTGTGCTTATTTTTTATACTCAAATGTTCCTATCAATAGCTTTCCAATGCTCTGCAACCCCACCTCTGACTGACCATTCCTTTATACACTGTTATGAGGGAGGTTGGGTGAAACATTGTTGAAGCTGGTGAACATCATAGCCATCCTTCATTCAAGATAAATGCAAGTAGTTACGCTGATTTTTGGTGTAAAATAACTAAAACAATAGGAGCCACCACCCAAAACACAGACCCACAAGACCAGACTGGTTAAAAGTAGAGCCATGTGGGAGGAAGGGTTTTGCTGGGTACTGAATATAAACACCGGGAGTTTGGCATTGTTTAATGGAAGTTTGTCTGAAGGCTGGTCTACCTTTAAAACACTGCATCGGCCCAGCTTCACCGATGCAGCTGTGCTGCTGTAGCACTTTAATGAAGATGCTCTACACCGACGGGAAAGTGCTCTCCCTTCGGTGTAGTTAATCCACCTCCGTGAGAGGCAGTAGCTATGTCAGTGGGAGAAGCCCTCCTACCGACATAGCACTGTCTACACCAGCACTTAGGTCAGTATAACTATGTCACTCAGGGGTGTGGATTTTTCACACCCCTAGGCGACATAGTTATACCAAAGTAATTATGTAGTGTAGAGCTGCCCAGAGAGAAGCAGCAGCCAGGGAATAGGCAGAAAGAAGCAAGCAAGGAAACAGCAAGAAAAGCACTTGCAGTGTGACCTTAAGAAAGAGCCCTGACAGAGAGATTTTGGGGCAGGGTGCTGGCTGGAAAGAGGCTTGGAATGGTGAGCTAAGAAGCTCTCCTGTTGTTTGATTCCTACTGTCTACAAGGAAAAAAGGACTTTGTGTACATCCTTTGTAAATAAACAGGATTGCATCAAATAAATACCTTATTCGATCATCAATTTCTCCTGCTAACAGAAACAACCTGCCAATTCTGAATATTGGTTAACTGTTTGGATTGCAAGGAGCAACAATATTTTAATATGATTTGCATTTCATTTAATAAATATATGACAACCTTATGTTTATCTCTGTCTGCAGCTTTGATGGCATTTTTCTATATAGCATTTATGTTTATCTCTGTCTGCAGCTTTGATGGCATTTTATACTATGCTCATAACTGTAGTATCTGAGTGCCTTCCAGCAGTGAATTAGGCATCATGACTACGCATCTGTCATGTGTTGTTTGTTCTCTCATTGTCTCCCCAGAAGGAGAAGTGTGTGCAGTGAAGTGTCTTTTTTTGGTAGTGGTGTCTTTATATATGTGACACTAAGCACTCCCTGTATTCACACCCTACACACAATTGTACTGATCTTTGTACAAAATATGCCTTGTGAGGTATAATTTGAAAACTAATAACTCATTGATCATTAATACTGTTGTGTGATGTATGTACGCAGTAAGCATTAAGAGTTCTGAACATATACTTGAATTATGACTAAAGTGTATGTAAACCAGGTATGTCAGAAGGAGCTGTTAAACAGAGTATCCCAAAGAAAGGAATTTGTGTTTACCTCAGGTTACATATAAGCAGTAAACAGGATCATCAAGATATCAGCGGGAGGAGATGTCAGGAAACAACATTTTACATTTCAGAAAACACAAGTGGGGGAGGAAAGAGCACGGTGCTTCCTTTACTACCAGACTCCATTTTACCATTCTCACAGCTTGAATAAACTTAACTTTGAGGGGTTACCCTCAGAAGAATCCATTTCAAAGGTTTGCTGGTCTATAAAGACAGTGGGGTTGAACCTCAAGCAATAAGCAATTGAATCAACTGGTGGTATACAATATTACTCTATTATAAAAGTATATAGAGTGAGGTCTTCTCTGAAAGCTAATGACACATAGTGATTAATATCACTGTGAAATGTATGTATTAAGACTGTATGAGGAAATATGGATACTTAATAATATTAATGTTTTAAAGTCTGTGGCCAAACAGGTTCCCTCCCAGATAGGAGAGAAGGTCTCCTCTGTAAATTAAACATCAAAACAATCATTTCAGAATCAAAACAATGGAAGCACCATTTATATATAAGGGAATGGGAAGCCCACAAGAAGCATGCTGCCTCTTGAAACAAAGTCATTGAACTTTGGAAGATATAAGCAAAGACAGAAGCTATCTTTGGCATCCATTGTAGACAGACACAAGAGGCCAGAGGTCTTGCAAGCCAAGAAGGATGGATCATTTAACCAAGGGGAGGGGGGGCATGTTGAGGTCTCGGGGAACTACATATAGGTGAGAAAAACCTCTTAAACAAAGCCTGTTAGATGCGTTTTCACTTTCATTTGCTTGTAACCATTTCTAACTTTATTCTTTTTACTTGGCATTACTTAACCTATTTCCTATTGTTAATAACTTTGTTTTATTTTTACTATAAACCAACTCAGTGTTTAAATGGAAGGGTTTATTTACCCCAGTTAATAATCTGTGATGTGCTTTTAGGTTTTTAGAAGAACAATATTATTTCTCTGAACTGTCTAGGAGAGGGTGGACATTACAGAGCACATGGTTTTGGGAAAATCTGGGAGTGGGAGTGTACTGGAGTCACCCTGCAAGTAGTAACCAAGGCTGGTAGAAACCAAAGAGCGTGACAGGTGTGTTGCTAGCAGGCTCCTGGGGTCAGAGTTGCTGGACTAGGGCAGCAGTTAAACACAGATACTCTCCGGGTGTGACCTGTCTGCTTGTTGCTGACTATGAGTGTCCCAGGAAGGGAGTTACAGTAGCAAGGCATTCTGAGGTAGAGCCCTGCAGTGGGACTGGGATCCTGCACGTCCCGCAGGACCCACTGCCATAATAGCGGGAGCTGGTAAAATGTACTTTGTTGCGGGTGGGATTGGGTGGGCCAAAAAACAGACTGTGGGAATTTGCGGAAAAACAGTAAATTTATCAAAAGTAGCCTATTCAAGAAATAGCTAATTATTTTGTTTGAGCTTCTCTTTCCGATATGTGCTTATCTCCCTCACTCCGAATCTGGTGTACTACATCAGCTCAAGTCAGGTCAGAGAATCACACTCACAGGTTTTGTTGTTCTAAGACATCACAGACTGTCATTGTAGTATCAGCTTGCTGTCAGTGCTGTGAGCAGGTTTTCTCTTAAATGTTTTTCAAAAAGCAATAATAATCCTGACATATAAATATCTTGAATGGTATGTTTCAAAGTTCTAAAAACAGTGCTTACGCGGTTTAAAAATGTATAGTTTTTTTAAACAACTTTTTTTTTATAATTGTTAAAAAACATCCTCATCATTTAAGGCATAATTGTGGTGTAATTTGTTTTGACATTCCGTGTGATATACACATGACAGCAGTTTCCCATAAATAGAATTTTAGCAATGTAAAGCAAGGTTTTCTTTTTTGAAAAATAAAGGCTTTAATACTTAAATTTAAGCGAGGGATAGAAAGAGATTTGAAGTCTATTATAACAGGAGTTAAAGTATTTTTACATGGTTTAAGCAAGATTTGTTTTAGTCTTTTACTGGTAAAAATTGTGTCTGAATTCCATTTATATATATAATATATTAACTGACTGAAAAAAAATTATTTAGTAGCATGGGGATATCTGCCTCTCTTGCGGGATTTGAGGGATCTAATGTTTTTGTGGGTGGGAGCGGGATAAAAATTACAAGAAACAATGTGGGAGTGGGTAGGAGTAGGAGCAGGATTAAAAATATAGTCCCATGCATGGCTCTATTGTGAGGCACCCAGAGTTACAGGGTAAGAGGTAACACAACCCCTCACTAGTCTGGATTGCACCCCAAATGCTGTCACTATACACACACATACACTTTCCCCACTGCTGTGTGTTTAGAGAGGGACAAATCAAAGAAATGTGCCTTGCACTTGGCATGGAAGTGGTGAGGTTTGCAATGGTCCTTAGTTTCTTGGGGCGTTCATTCCACAGTCTTAGACCACCCACAGAGACAGTTCTGTTTCCCACACAGATGAGTTTTACTCTTATTACTGAGAGTTCCATTGTGCCACAGTAGCATTGTTGTCAACCCCAGTTTTCATCTTAAACAGTGTTTTAGGTATCCTGGACCCAAGTTAGGTAGAACTTTAAAGATAAGGATTGAGAGTGTGAACTTGATTCAAAATCCTATGGGAAGTCAGTGTAGAGAGCAGAGGACAGGTTTGATATGTTCACGGTAGTCTGTGTTGTTGAGGAGATGCGTTGTAGAGCTCTGAATTAGTTGGCATTTCCTAAGCACTGAAATCTTCAAACCTAGGTATATTGCATTGCTGTAATCCAGCTAAGAGGTGACAAAGGTATGGATAATTGAGGCTAGGTCTTCATCCAACAGAATGGGATGGAATTTCCTAGCCAAGTGGATATGGTCGAAAGCATTACTCATAGATGCTGCTATGTCAGAGCTCAGTGTCAGTGAGGAATCCAAGAGTACTCCTAGACTACAGACTGAATTAACCAATTGTGGGTATGTATATTCAATGAACAGAGACTGTACCATAGCTGCAAGCTCTTCAGAATACTTTCCTCTGCCCACCAGCATCACGTCGGTCTTGCTTGGGTTTAGCTTCAACCAGCTGTTCCTCATTCAGGAGCTCATCTCATCCAAGCACTGGGCCATATAAGTGGTAGTCGTGTGCTTGAATGTGGTGAAGGATAGGTAGAATTGTGTGTCATCTGCATATTGCTGACACTTGCGTACATGTCACCTGACCAGTTCACCTAGTGGTTTTATGTAGATGGTGAAAAGGACTGGAGAGAGAATTGATCCTTGTGGAACTCCACAGGTGAGACTCTAGTGGTGGAGGTGCAGTTTCCCATCATTACTTATTGGGGTCATCCCTCCAGAAAGCACTCCAACCACTTTAGTGCATTACCCCTACCACCTCTCTCAGGCAAGACAGCAGAATCTCATGGTCAACAGTGAAAAATGGAGGACCAGAATGGATGGTTGTCCTTTATCCGTTGACAGGAAGAGATCATGAGCGGCGGGTATCAAAGGCTAAGCCTCCCCTGACCCAGGCTGTGGCCCTGCCCATGTTCCACTGGAAGGCCACCCCCTCTTCCCCCCCCCCATCTGCCCTGAAGCCGGTGGGGTCTCAGCTCCAGCTGGTGGCCTGGAGCTTGGGCCCGCCAGTGGCCTGGGGCAGCACTCAGGCCGGCCCGGGAGGGTCAGACTGGCCGTGGGGGGGAATTGGGCCAGAGGCTCGGGCCAGTGCTGGGGGGACCAATGGCTCGGCCTGGCACTGGGGTCAATACAGCGCTGGGGGGGACCAGCTGGGGTGGGTGGGGCAGGGTTGCTCCAGCCTCAGCGGGGGGGCTCGCGGCTCCTTCAGCCACAGGGGCGTGGCCCTCTGGGCTTTGGTGGGCAGGGGTGGGGCCACGGGCAGAAGGGCGGGGCCAGCAGGCTAGCCTCCCCAAAGTGGGGTTCACCCACCACCCATGGAAGAGATCATCCATCTGTGCCATGAGGTTTCGATTCTGTGTCCTGTCCTGAACACAGACTAAGCCCAGTCTAGAATGTTAGCTTCAGTTAGATGAGCTTGTATTTTGCCTTTTGCTAGCTTCTCTATCAGCTTGCTTAGGAATAAGAGGTTTGACACTGGGTGGTAGTTGCCTAGGGCTGAAATATCTAAGGTGGGTTTCTCCGGTGTTGGTTGGACTATTGCGTGTTTGAAGGAGGAAGGGAAGATTCCTTCTCTGAATGAGGTGTTCTCTATTTCAGTCAGGAGTGTGGCTTCCTACCGCTCCTACGAAGTGGAGAATCTTTTAAAATGCCAGAGATACATTTTTACAAGTAATTCATTTAGATGGTGGAAATAAAATTGTGGCTGCTCAGTGTTACCTGCTATTTTATACTAGGTGTCCTGTATTAGATTGATTGTGTGGTAATGAAATATATTGGAATAAATCTATGTAAATACTGTCCCCTAGGACCTTCATGAAACCAATATCTGTATCCAATGAGGCTACCACAGCAAGCACAATTTTAAATAAATAGATACTGCAGAAAATCACAGAACACATAAAAGACTGACTGAAATGGAAATACATCACTTTGTGCTGGGGAAGAACATTATGATAATAATGAAAAAAGAATCCCTGTAGGAAAGAACTGTAGAGAGATACTGCTGTTTCTCTGCTCTCCTGTTTTCACATAAATCAATATTCCTTTCTGAAAAAAATATATCTTGTGACAGCTGAGCTGCCAAATCCCATTCCCTGTGAAAGAGACAGTCACCTCCTTCTTCTCCCCTGCCCCTCCCCCTTTCACTCATTCTGGATTATTTTTAAGGTAGTTTTTACTGTTTCACCCACTTGTAATGGAGGATGTCCCTTCAGAGAGATATTTACAACGCCCCTCATAATTTTCTGAAAGCTCCCTGGTTCATAGTGTCACAGCTTGACAGCCCTGATGACAGCTGTTTGGCATAACTCTTTCACCCTTCCACACATCCTCCCATTTTCCTTCTTCCTCAGGCGCTGCAGAGGAGAAAGTGAAAAGGGAAATGCTTGGTCATTGTACAATCTTAAGAAACAGGATGAGAGCTGGCTTGGAGCAAAATAGTGATAAAAATCAAGCCCACATTTACTATTTTACTTTGATAGAGTATCTTTGTGAAGAAGCAAGATTCTGTTATACATAGGTTGCTATTCACAATGTTGCCTGTGCTCCCTACAGCTGCGTAGTGTGGAGGAGAAGCAAAACTGGAAAAAGTGAGTATGAGATCTTGTCTGCATACAAAGCTGCTCCAGTTGCACTATTATTGCACTGGTCTAACAGATTTAGTTAAACCAATGCAACTTTTGTGTAGACGAGCCCTAAATCTCTATCATTCTGATCTGATAGAGTTTTATATCCACTCTGCACAGATGCAGATTACTGAAGAAGGTGCAAGACAGTAGAGAATCAGGACCCTTGTCTATAATAAGAAGCAGCACCATTTCAGCCATTAGTTGTTAGCAATGGCTTTAGCTGAACCAGTGCTAATCAGGGTTTAATTGTAAGTGTAGACAATGACAAACCCTGGTCAACACAGTTTTGCAAAGCTGCTTGCTGAAATGGTGCTATTTCCTACTGTAAACAAGGTCTACATTCCCCTCTGCAGTCTGCAAGCCTTGCTGGAGGTATCGCAAAGTGCAGAACCTGACAGGGAGCCAGTTGTATAGTTCTGAACAAGTTATGCTGCCATTGCAAAAAGAGGGGGTTGATAGGAACAGAGAAAGATTGATGCTGTGCATAACTAGTTGGAGATCCTCAGAAATGGGATATTGAGTTTTCTTTTAGATACCAGACCATTTCTAATTTGTTTTGTAGTTTGTAACCTATCATTTAAATCAGCTTCTCTACCAAATGACTGGAAGATGGCTAATGTTACGCCAATTTTTAAAAAGGGCTCCAGAGGTGATCCCGGTAATTACAGGACGGTAAACCTGATGTCAGTACCGGGCAAACTGGTTGAAACTATAGTAAAGAACAATCATTGAAAATTTTTACAGTAAAGAAAAAATTGTCATACACATAGATTAACATAAATTGTTGGGAAAGAGTCAACATGGTTTTTGTAAAGGGAATCATGCCTCACCAATCTATTAGAATTCTTTGAGGGGGTCAACAAGCATGTGGACAAGGGGGATCCAGTGGATATAGTGTACTTAGGTCCCTCATCAAAGGCTCTTAAGCAAAGTAAGGTGTCATCGGATAAGAGGGAAGGTCCTCTCATGGATTGGTAACTGGTTAAAAGATAGGAAACAAAAGGTAGGAATAAATGGTCAGTTTTCAGAATGGAGAGAGGTAATTAGTGGAGTCCCCCAGGAGTCTGTATTGGGACCAGTCCTATTCAACATATTCAAAAATGCTCTGGAAAAGGGAGTAAACAGTGAGGTGGCAAAATTGGCAGATGATACAAAAATACTCAAGATAGTTAAGTCCCAAGCAGACTGCGAAGAGCTACAAAAGGACCTCACAAAACTGGGTGACTGGGCAACAAAATGGCAGATAAAATTCAATGTTGATAAATGCAAAGTAATTCATATTGAAAAACATAATCCCAACTATACATATAAAATGATGGGATCTAAATTACCTGTTACTATTCAAGAAAGGGATCTTGGAGTCATTGTGGATAGTTCTCTGAAAACATCCACTCAATGTGCAGTGGCAGTCAAAAAAGCGAACAGAATGTTGGGAATCATTAAGAAAGGGATAGATAATAAGACAGAAAATATCATATTTCCTCTATATAAATCCATGGTACGCCCACATCTTGAATAGTATGCAGATGTGGTCACCCCATCTCAAAAAAGATATATTGGAATTCGAAAAGGTTCAGAAAAGGGCAACAAAAATGATTAGGGATATGGAACGGCTGCCATATGAGAAGAGATTAATAAGACTGGGACTTTTCAGCTTGGAAAAGAGAAAACTAAGAGGGGGTATGATAGAGGTCTATAAAATCATGACTGTTCTGGAGAAAGTAGATAACGAAGTGTTATTTACTCCTCGTAACACAAGAACTAGGGGTCACCAAATGAAATTAATAGGCAGTAGGTTAAAACAAACAAAAAGAAGTATTTTTTCACACAAGCACACTCAACCTGAGGAACTTCTTGCCAGAGGATGCTGTGAAGGCCAAGACTATAACAGGGTTCAAAAAGGAACTAGATAAGTTCATGGAGGGGAGGTCCATCAATGGCTATTAGCCAGGATGGGAAGGGATGGTGTCCCTAGCCTCTGTTTCCCAGAAGCAGGGAATGGGCAACTGGGGATGGATCACTTGATGATTACCTGTTCTGTTCATTCCCTCTGGGGCACCTGGCATTGGCCACTGTCAGAAAACAGGATACTGGGCTAGATGGAGCTTTGGTCTGACCCAGTATGGCTGCTGTTATGTTCTTTCATTACTTTGTACCCCTTTGCACATTTTTAATATATGAGGAAACTTAGGGCCAATCACTCACAGACACTATTTATTTAAGAACTTTCTCTGAATTACCGTTGTATGAAATCCAAAAAATAATGGATCAGATTCTCTGTATACATGCACTGCTAATGGCCAAATACTATATGATTGTCTATGAGTTTCCTAGGCCGTTTTTCTCATAAGCCTATAGAAGTGAACAGTTATAGTTCAATTCAATTTAAAAGATCTATTTCTCTTGGAGAAATTTTTCCTTTATGGCAAAACAGTCTTTTTAGCAATACAGTCCTTGTTATTGCAAACAAAAACATAAAGGTCATAGTACTCAGTAATATCAGTATTTTATTGTTTAGAAAGTGCCTCTAAAATAGCAGAAGCAGAATACACAGCCTTTCCAAGAAAATGCATTGATAGCTTTGACTGGAGCTCATCAAATAATACAAAGGTAAACATTTTTGTAAATGAAAAGACAAGTTTGGTATTATGAATATTCAGAGAGCTTTCAGGAAAACATTTGTAATTCTTGAAAGTGCCATAGATTTTAGCATGAATGATTAGTCATGTGAAAATTCATACTGGAAGTGAATTACTGATTATTTTAAAAAGCTTCAGTCATCCAATCCGGAAGCAGAAAAAAGACAGTGTTATGTAGGTGACCAATCACATGCCACAATTAGCAAATACAAGCAACCTGTAGGTTGAAATTGGTTAACATAAACTATTTGAAGAATACTTCAGAATAACAAATACATCTGGGGTGGTGAGATGGAATAAATTAATAACAAATATTATTCATTTATTCGCAATGAATTATTTGACCAGCTCTGTCTATGACATCTCTATCTTCCATTCAGCCAAGTATAAATCTTTTTATTTCTCCAATAATATTGTGTGCTGATGGGTTATATAAGCTGTGGAGCATGCAGCTATGTAACTGCTCTGATTTTGTTTTCTATACACAGTACTGCACTTTTAAATTTCCAAGAATCTGCAGGGATAGCTATAGTTTTGTGAGGTAGAGTAATGCAGCATGTTACAAAGGAAACACAGGCTGTTTGTTCTCATGGGGATTTTACTTTTGTCCTTTATGTTTTGTTGTTTCCTTCAATCTAAAATAGTAGTCAGTCAGACCCTGATTCAACACAGCACTTAAACATATGGTAGGCTTTAAGCACATGCTGAAGAAAGAATGGGATTTAAGCATGTGCTTAAAGTTAAACACGTGCTTAAGTGTTTTGCAGAATTGAGGCCTAAGACCAAAAGTATATAGTTGCTTTTTGTATATGGAAAACATAATACCCCATATAGGGCCTGATCCAGCAAGGTTCTGAGTGTTCTTAACCCCCACTGATTTCAGGGGGAGTCAAGGGTACTAATCACCTGATGGGAGGTTTCCTACATCTTGCAGGACCAGGTGCATACAAGATAAATACTGTTGCCCCTTTTGCCTGAGTAATTAGCTAACATTCAGGACCTTGCTTGCTAGATTGTTTGCATTAGGAAGAGAAATGGATGATACAAGTCAGATATGTTCTTTGGTGTAATCCTGTTTAGTTACAAAGAATGTTCACAAAGTGGTGTCTCCCT
This sequence comes from Trachemys scripta elegans, assembly GCF_013100865.1. Classification (NCBI taxonomy): domain Eukaryota; kingdom Metazoa; phylum Chordata; order Testudines; family Emydidae; genus Trachemys; species Trachemys scripta. The sequence continues at coordinate 72,841,815 of NC_048299.1, forward strand.
GAACACAGAAGAAACAAACAACAGCAGTCAGTTTCCTTGCTATTTCCAAGTCTGCCCTTTCAGTCAGTTCTGTGCTGCAATGAGCTCTGACTCTCTGTTTCCTCTGAGGGCCATACTCACAACTGCTTCTTTTGCTGTCTGCCCACTTTCTCCTGGCTTTCTGGCTTGCTCACACAGGTTGCCAAACCATCCTCTCGCCCCTGCATTTGCAATCAGAGAACCAGTCAGCCTACATAGCTTAGCTTCTGATCAGACTTTGCCATATGGCCCATTGCTTGGGGTAGTGGCTTCTATTGTTTCCAGCTATCACAGTCCATAGAGGCATTTAATTGCTTCTTCTGTTGGGCCTGAAAGAAGGGTGCTTAGCACAGCCTGGCTATAACCAGGTCTGAGATCGTCTGTAGATTAAAAACCTGGATGATGATGATGATGAGTTATTTGTATTACCATAGTTCCCTATTATTAGTACAGCCAGTGTGCTCATAGCTAATTCCTAATAACAGAGGGGCCTAATCCTGCAAACTTCTGAGCACCTCTTGGGAGGTAATGAGCACCCTAACATCAGTGGGAATAGAGCACTCAGTATTTCATAGCATTGGGCTTCTGGCTGCGATGTTCTGAATATTTTAACTAAGTATACTGGTGTTCTACTTTTCGTCATTTCCTGTAGCTAGTGAATCTGATAGCTTTCACCCACTAAATCCAATTATACTTGTGCTCCAGAAGTTATGTCTTGTCACTTTCCTGTAGTTAATTCTAATTCCATGTCACTATTCATAACAAAATTAATAAAAGTTTTGTTTGTTGACATACTTCAACATGCCCCAATGTAATTGATCTCCCCGCCCTTCTTTCCCCTACCATTTTAGAGTCTGTCACTGAAATGCTGTGGAGCTAAGAAATAAGTGTTTCCTTGAAATTCTTGGCTGATAATTCCTACATTAAGTCAGTGATGTGTTGTTTCTTATGGTAGAGGAAGACATTCATTGCAATATTTCCCTTCCATTTTCTGCAGCTAATGAATGGTGATTTCTCCATTAAGGACACAATCTGTTAGTTCTTAATAAGGCAAAACATCCTATTGACATTTTATCCTTGAAACTACATAAATGGGTGACTCTGTCTAGTGCAATCAAGTTATGAATGGAGGTCCAAACTTTGTTACATTAATGTTAATGAGGGAAGAATTTGGTGCATAAAAATGAAAATAAAAGAAAACAGAAAATAATAAATGTTGGAGATGTGGAAGGGGAAATTGAAATTTTTTTCATTTGCTTTGGAACTGTTCCCTGGTAAATCTGTTTGGTGCAGAAACATTTAAGAGAATGACATTGATTTTGAGCGATACTCTGAAGGACTTGCATGTTTATTCTAGATTTATTTTTAATAGTCCTGCAGTGAAAAAATATAAGGGCTAGGTTGTGCCTGTGCTTTGCACAGTTGTGCATGTGTGGAGGAAGGGGCATAAGGAGCCCTGCTCCTCCTTGTGGAAAGGCCAGGCATAATTACAGTCCCTGAATGCAGGGGAAACTAGGGGAGTTGCTCTCTTCTAGTGCTTTGGGAGGCACAAGCTAAGGAAGTGGGGGTGGGAAGAAGATGAGCCCAAGTCTCTGCCCCTTCTTTGTACTGTGCAGCAAAACTCCTAGCTAGTTACTAAGAAAGAGAGAAGCATGCTGAACCACCTGAAGGGACAGTGCAGTGTAAGCACTCTCACTGCACACTGGGGAGCTCCAGGAGGAAATGTGCCTCTTGAGGAACAATCTCCTCAGAGCTCTCCCTGGGGAGGTGTGGCACACAATGGCCCAGTTGAGCCCTAACGGTATAAAAATGGCAAATAATAAATATGATGAATATTGTTGATTGCTATGCTCTGTTAAGAGTGTGACCGTCCCCATCTCCCTTTGAGCCATCCTCTTGCTATCCATGGTGCTCATTTCCGGTATTGCCATCCTCCAGCACTTGAAAATCAGGAGTCAAGCCCCCATGAGATTGTTTTAAAAGTCATGAGACTTTTAACAAGTAATAAATGTGATGTTCTTTTTGTTTGTCCTGGTTTCCCCACATTTGCACTCAGTCAATGTTTTCAAAGTTTTCTCTGCAACCATGAGGCCTAGAAACTTACCTTTTCTTTTAAAGGTTATGTCACAATCAATTGAGTCCAGGAGCTCAGGCTTTAAGAAAAACTCCAAATGTCACATGATTCTCAATAAAATTCTGAGTGTTGGTCACGTCACATTTTTCCTGGAGCATCTGTGGAGGGACTTCTGAGACATGGGGAGACGTATACAAATCAGGAGGAACCCCACTGGGGCTAGTGAAGTTACATGAGTGTAAAACTAGCATGAGAGGACATTCAGCCCAGGGACCTGTCTATATAGCTGTTACCTGTCTATAAACTCTTTCATTTCCTGTTGCCCATTCATTTCTTTATAAATATCAGGAGTACAAAGGCCAGGAACAGTTCTGGTCTGAACGTTATCCTGAGCTCAGGAACTGCTCAGAGGGGCTAGGGAGGGAATGAGGTGGGAACATGGCCCTGCTCCTGCCAGCAGAGCTCTGCTTGGGGGAGCAGAGGTCTCTATCACTCCAGTGTGCATCTCTGCCTTAATGGCCATCCCTCCCCCACCCCATAATACATCACCTCCTACAGTTGACCATTTATCCACCCAGTGAGTCTTTCTGGAGGGAAGGGTGTCCTGATGTCTCCCTTGGGAAGTTCCTCTCAACCTAGGGCTGTTCCTATTTCCAGGGGGTTGGGAGTCCTGCTCCTTCCCCAAGACTTTCTTTAAAAGTTTAAATGTTATTTGTGCTGCTGTCTCCTTCAAGGTTACAAACTGTCCCCTCTTCCCTTTTTTCTCAGGACAGGTTCCACTGACCAATCAGTTACTCTTGTGTCCACTCCTGGACTCAACCTCCCCAACTCAAAATGAGTTAGGACTATCAGAATGTCCACATATGAAGTTAACTAGGAATAACTCCATGTGTAGACAAGCCATTTCTAACCAAAGCCAATGTGAAAGTGAACTGTCAGCTCAGTTAAGTCAGTGGCAGGCAGCCTGAAGCCTTGTTCTCTGATGCTGTGCAGCATTATGTGGTAGCATGGCTGACAAGAGCAAGTTTGCTGGCTGGAACAGAGCCTTCGCAGCCAGGAAGAAGGGAGGGAGTGCATGGCCAGCTAATCAATGTGGACTAGATAGTGGAGTGAATAGAACATGGGAGTACTAGAGAATGGACACAAAAATGCAGAGCCACTTGTGAGCACTACATCTTCTGCTCCTACTGCTCTGCCTACATTTCTCTCCTTCTCTGACAGCTCTTAGGAACTTGAAGATTATGTACCTCCATATGTTCCACTAACACGTTAGTGACGTGTTTTTACCAAAATGGTCAGCAGTGATATAAATATCACACAATTGTCATCACTAGGTTTCCGAGTTTCCACCCCACTGAGATGATTGGGTGCGCATCACCCTTCTCAGGGAGCTGTTTCAAGCTCTGTGAAGACTTGGGGACTTAGCATAGCATTGATTTACATTCAGTTTACATTTGTGAGGTTATTATTGCAACCATAAGACTTGGACATTTTTCTAAATGAAAGTTTCAAACCTGCTGCACAGTTCTGCTCAAGTGTTGGATTCGGTGACAAATTCAACTGCCCAAATATCCAAGAATAGCAGAGCTCTGATTATAAGCATTTGGGGGCAGCAACATTGACTTCTGTTATCACTGTAATATTTTTCATTCTTGGTTCTATATAAATAATAGTGATAGAGCTATGAGCTGAGCAAATTTACCTGTACAAATCTGCCAGTGAATATCATTCCTTACAGCAGCACCCATCATTCTAGTCAAACTGGGGGTTGGGACCCCTCAGGAGGTCACGAGGTTATTACATGGGGGGTTGCGAGCTGTCAGCCTCCACTGCAAACCCCGCTTTGCCTCCAGCATTTATAATGGTGTTAAATATATAAAAAAGTGGTTTTAATTTATAAGGGGGGGTCACACTCAGAGACTTGCTATGTGAAAGGGGTCACCAGTAAAAAAAGTTTGAGAGCCACTGTTCTAGTCCTAAACCTCTCTTACCTTGGGCAGCTTTTTATGAAGGAGAGAATACAAGCAGATCTGAGCAATTAAAACTAGTCTGATCCTTTCTTTTTCCACAATCAAAAAGCAGTTTTTGTCAGTACAGGTCCATTATATGTTGCATTAGTGGGTGTGTTTGCTTATTAACATGGCTTTCTCATGTTTTCTCTGGGTGCAGTTTTGCTACTCAAAGGATAACACTTGGAACAGGAGAGGAGACACAGAAATACACTGGTTTGATCATTTATTTAACAGACTCTGTTGATAATTTTGTATAGTTTCAATTTCATATGAATACAAGACTCTCTGGCACATGCCATTGATTGAGACTGATTGCCAGATGCTATTAAAAAGATTTATAATCAAATTATTTTTGGTGTTTGTTGGGGGTGGGAGGGTTGTTTTTGTTTTTTTGCATACTAATGCACAAAAGTGTTTTGTTTTGTTTTTTTGGATGACTACAATCTTCTATTGGTTTAACTCCACTATCCTTATTTATTAAGCTATGACTACCTGCAAATCCTTTAAAAGATTAACTGTATCAGCCTGCTAAGCTTTCAAAGTAGTTAAAAATAACTACAAGCTGATTCTACTGACACACTGAAAAGTGTACCTACTCTACATTTTACAATCCGTTTGCTGCTGTTTTGACTGGTGAGTTACTTCCCATATCTACTTAAACCTTCATGAAGATTTAGCAGAAGTGAGTGCTATTGAAAGCAGTTCTTATAGCTACAAGACATTTTCACTTCTCAGTCCATTGAGAAGCAGAGGGGCACAGCTTTTATTTTACTTTACAAAAATTTCCAGGGAACAAGGGTATGTAAAATGAAAACAGAAACCCAGCTAATTGCCAGTGCATTAATGAAAGGGCTGTTTTTCACAGAAGTGCCAGGCTTGCACAAGATGGTCTCACTCAGGGCCAGCTCTAACTTTTTTGCTGCCCCAAGCAGCAAAAAAAAGCGCCGCCCCCCGCTGAGCGCCGCGCCCCCCCCCCAGCACCGCCCCCCGGCCGAGCGCCGCCGGACCCCGCCCCCCCGAGCGCCGCACCCCACACCGCCCCCCCGCCGAGCGCCGCCGGAACCCCCCCCGAGCGCCGAGCCCTGAGTCGCCCCCCTGCCAAGCGCTGCGCCGCCGGAGCCCACCCCTGACCCCACTGAGCGCCGCCGGAACCCCCCACCCCAGCGCCGCCCCCCCCCCACCGAACGCCGCGCTGCCGGAGCGCCTCCCCTCCCCACGGAATGCCGCGCAGCGCTCCCCCCGCCGCCCCTTACCAGGTGCCGCCTCAAGCATGTGTTTGGTTGCCTGGTGCCTGGAGCCGGCCCTGGTCTCACTGGTTCCTGCAATGAATCTATGCATGCTGAATTTTTCTGTACTATGCTCTTGTTAGCTGCTTTCACTGATTTTCATTGAATTACACCAAGGAAAATTTGGGCCATTATGTTTAGGAATGTTGATGTATATTGATCAAATATGAATACTGAGGGCTGGATTATGCCTAAAAGGCATTGGGATGGGGGTGGGGCACAGGAGCTTCACTGCAATGGGAGCCTCCGAATTTTTAATATTAATATTCTAGAATTCCTCCTGGAGCTCCTGGGGAGTGTATGCAATGGCAGCTCTGCCAGCCCTTCAGAGGTGCAGTAGGTGCTCCCTTTTCCTCCAAGCCTAACCAGTTCTGCTAGCCAGTGGGGAGGAAGCGCTGGCTATGATCCCGCTCTTACCCTTCCCTGCCAGCTTTAGGAAAGCTAGAACATGCACTAGTATGAAGCAGTGGCTCTGCTCCAAGAGTCACTGTGGCAGGTCCTTGCACAAAAGTGTTTGAACAGTGCAGAAAGAGGCTTCTTGTGCCTCTCCTGGCTCCCTGGAACCCCACACAGTGCTCTTAATTTTTAATATTGTGTCTCTTATGTTTCATCCTCTGGCTCCAGGAACCTCAGTTAATGTTTTCGTATGACAGAGGTGTATTGGAGAATTTGCAGTTTTCAGTCTCTAAGACTGTAACAATTTGGCAACTTCTCTGAATCAAAATATAGGGCTCCACAGAAGTGCAGAGGTCAACCCATGAAGATCAGTTTATCGGATCAGAGCCTTTAGACTAAATTGTCAGGTCTTTTTGGTTCACTTAGTAACATTCACTTGCAAACTGAACAGATTTGAACTACAACCAGCCAATGGAGAATCCCCTTTGGGCAGGGGAACTCTCCACTGGTGTATGGTGGGTGCAGGAGGCAGGACCAGCTCCTGCACCAGCTCCCCCTCACTCATGGTGTCAACTCAAGGAAGGGAGGAAGTGTGCTGGGGCAAAGTGGGGACATGCTGGAGCAGAACTCTGCTATGTTTCTCCACAGGCATCAATGGTGTAAGTTAGAGGAGCTTCTCAACCACTCTAATACCAAGGTTTGGCAGTGCGGGATCAGGGAGCTGCTTGCCTCATCTCTCCTCTGTGTTGAACAGAGCTCTGACATGAGGATAACTGAACTATTAGATTGTAAATTCCTTAGGGACAGAGATTCCATTCTTTGTCAGACATCTTCCACCTATGCACACTTACAATGCAGTGTAATTAACCTGACTTTGTTTTTGGTGATTTAGGTTGCATCTTGCATTGTAAATATATTCTCAGTTTTCTGTGAGAAATTTTCTTTTTATCTGTATTCACTTTTGGATTGAGTAAAAGGCATTGAGAGAGAATAAAAAGGTTGTGGAATATATACATCACATAGCCTCCATGAGTATGTGGGTTTTATGCCAGTGGCAGGAAAAGTACATATTAATGTACTATTCTTTAAATCATGCAGAGAAAATTAATTCAGTGTACCCTTGGGCAAAAGGCTAGAGACCTCAGCTAGGAGTTCAGAAGTGTAATTATTAAATAAAATCACAATGACAGCATTCAAGGAGAGAGTAGTGCAGTTTACTGATCCCAGGTAGCTTTGGAGATGCATGTTTACAATGCCTTTGGGTAGTCATTTATGACAGTTGCTAGATTCTGCAGTGAATATATGTGCTTTAATGAAACCACTGTGATTTATAAAAGCAAAATAGAATGTCCTGTTATGACTCCAATACATAAGGTAATTCTAGAACCTGTATTCATAATGTATTTTCATGGGAGAGTTAACGCAGTCTGATATAGCAGAAACTCCTTCCATAGCATGTGAGTGTCCTCACACAATAAATGCAACCTCTTTATTTTGATAGTACAGAAAGAAACATATTTTAAAATTGGACTACTAAAATCTGAGCTTTTCAGGTGCACAGTACACACTAACACATAAGGTTAGGTTGATTAGCTCCTGATCTTGTGAGGTGCTAATTGCTCTCTGAGGGTATAAAATTTTTATTAAAGCTAATGTTAATTTTTTTTTTATATAATACATAGATTGGGAAAAGAGTGTCTGTACATCTAGGTTTAGTGCTTAGATTATCCACAAATACAAAGTTAGTTTTTTAAAAGTCATATGATAAATAGAGTACATAATCCTCAATAACCCAAATTTAGGTGAATAGATTTAACAGTACAGTTTAGATATTAGAATCCGAATACTCAGGTACATCACTCATGAAAAGTTGTACAGAGATTTGGTTGTGGAACGCAAAATATATCAATGAGTGGAGATTATCCCTCAGTAATTAGGTAGGTTGTCCATTTAGAAAATACAATCCATGAGGAAAGTATTTCAGTTATTTTCCTGATTGCGCTTCTCATCGGCACTCCAGCTCATCCCTCCTGGTATCGCTGATGTCCGGTGATGTGTTCTATGTAGCTGTCCCTCGACCACCTGATAGTGTCCGACACCATGAGTTGCCACATCAGCCGAGCGTAGCATTGACCCATTCCGCATTTCCTCCGCACTCGCTTGTTACTGGGGTCCCATGCACCTAAGGCTCCAATGATCAGTACATGTATCTGGACCTGGTAACCCTTAGCTCTCAAGGTTTCAGCCAGACTGGCATACTTCTCTACCTTTCGAGCTCAGGCATCGTGGAAGGCCGGGGTCCTGTTCTCGAACGGCACTGTGACGTCCACCATGATGATCTTCTTCTGGTCCTCGTTGGTGATGACAATGTCCAGTCGCAGTTGTCTGTTGGTTCCGGGAATGGCGGAGTTTACAGCAACCTTCCCCACAGGTGTCGGGATGGCTCTGACCAGGCGATCTTGGATGGTGTTGTGTTGCAGCTGCCAAGCTCTCAAATGGGGCTTGCAGCTACACAGGTTGTGGGGTAGCGTCTCGTTGGCATAGCCGCACTTCCTGCATCACTTGTCCCAATTCCCGTGGCGGACGCCTCTGTTCAGTGGGATGCAGTTGAGCCGAGCTCTGTGGATGAACCTCCAGTTGGCAAATCGGGTGAAGCTTCCCCCAGGGAGGAAGTGGTTGCTGGCATCCCACTTCCATATCACCTCAAATGCCTTGCCCTGGTCCAGCTTCCATTTCAGGTTTTCCACGTATTGGCAGCGGATGGCATCCTTCAGGGTCCTCTCCAGTATGGTTCTAGCTCTCAGAGTGATGATAGTGTGAATCTACACTGCATCTAGACTTGGGCTCATGGGGCTTGGCTTTGGGACCGTTTCATTGCTGTGTAGACCCTGAGAGATGGGAGGGTCCCAGAGCTTGGGCTCCAGCCAGAGCCTAGTGTGACAGTGTGCAGTCTATATGGTTTAATAAAAACATGATAATAAGTGATGATAAACTTTATACAGGGTAAAACGGGATTTGTTTGGGTTTAGACCCCATTGGGAGTTGGGCATTTGAGTGCTAAAGACAAGCACACTTCTGTGAGCTGTTTTCAGGTAAACCTGCAGCTTTGGGGCAAGTAATTCAGACCCTGGGTCTGTGTTGGAGCAGACGGGAGTGTCTGGCTCAGCAAGACAGGGTGCTGGAGTCCTGAGCTGGCAGGGAAAACAGGAGCAGAGGTAGTCTTTGCACATCGGGTGGCAGCTCCCAAGGGGGTTTCTGTGATCCAACCCGTCACACCTAGAAGTCTGCACACCAATGAAACAGCCCTGCAGCTGGAGCACCATGAGACAAGTAAATGGGAGCAGGACTGGATTCTGCTAGTAGGAGCGGAGACAATGTTCTATAAAGTGAATAGAGCAGAGGAAGAAAGTCAAGAGATCTGGGGTAAAATCCTGGCCCTACTGAAGTTAAGACCAAAGCTCCCATTGATTTCAGTGCAACCAGGATTTCACCCTTGATTCTGTGAATAACTTTGCCATGGACGCCCTGTGTTTTCCTGGGTAAACAATGCACTGTAACTTCTTGGTGCCTCCATTTCTCCATTTGTAAAATGGGAATAATAATACTTTCCAACTTAGTAAGGTGCTTTGACATCTAAGGCTTGATTTTTTTTTTCACTTCTGGCACCTTCCACAGTTAATTGCACCTGTGCAAAGTTAATGCAAAGTGGATGTAAAATACTACCATTCTGATGTGGTAGCAGTTTATAACCACTTTCCACAGGTGTAAATGAATGTGCAAGCGGAAAGACAATGGAGAATGAAACCCCCAGTCCAAGAACAGCTTAACATTATGAATCCAATATGAAAGGCCTGATTATCGACCATGAAGTCTTTGTACACTCCATCCCAATGTATCTTAGAATTGTTATAAAGGTCCAAATTCCCAGGTGTCCTAGAGCCCCACTCAGCATACCTGAGGAGAGAGGCAAAGGTGTTCTGAAGACACCTTTGTGCTCTCCTGATCCCTGGCACAAGTTAAAGCAGTCTCAGGGATGATCTATCTTGTCCTGGCTTGTGGTGGACTCCTTAGGAGATGTTACACGTAGAGATCACACTCTGGCCACGCCACCTACCACCAGCAGCTCTCGCCGGGTGGCATAGAGTCCCTAAGCTGAGGGAATCATCAGCTGCCAATTTAGGGCAGCTTTATGGCCATTTTGCACCACTCCAGTGGCACCAACTGGCTGTAGCAATAGCACAGATCAGAATCTGGCCCAATAATATTTACTTTCCAAAAATGTTGTTGTATGGCTTAATGTTTGTAAAAACATTAAGTTTTACAAACTTCATGTTTGTAAAAGCACTTTGAGATCCTTGAATGAAGAGCTCTATATCAGAAGTTCTCAAACTGTGGTCCACAGACCACCAGTGGTCCACAAGCTCCATTCAGAAGGTCCGCGGATAGCTCCCTTTAAGATGTGTGCCTGGGCGGCTGCACATGAGAGAATGAAGGTTCACCCACCTAATTAGTGGAGCCACACAGACATGACTCCACTAATTAGGTGCCTGGACCCTGGAGAAGATCCACATGTAAGGTGAGGTGGTGGCCTTGGAGGGAGTAGGGGGTAGATGGGAGGGGGCAGTGGGGTGAGAAATGGAGGTGGGGGGAATTTGGGATGTGCAGGGCTGCGGCGGCCAGAGAAGGAGGTGACTTTCCCCAGCTCCAGGGCTGCGACTGCCGGGGAGAGACTGCCCTCCTTCCCAGCCCCAGCTCGGGGGCTGCTGCAGTGTGGGAGAAAGGAAGAGACATCCCCCCTCCTTCCCAGCCTCAACTCTATGGCTGCTGCGGTGGAGGAGAGAGGGCACATCCATCTAGGGTGACCAGATCACACAGGTGAAATATCGGGACAGTCCCGATAAAATTGGGATGTCTGGTCACCCTACATCCATCGCATTAGAAAGGTAAGACTACTGATATTAAAATAGGAGTTGTGTGCTTTTATTTCTAGAACCAAAAAAGTTTAATATTTAGGGGTTTTTTTATATAGTGCTTTTATCCAAAGCCTTTTACAATAGTTAGCTAACTGTACAAACAACATTTGGAAAGATCATTAAGTGGTCCGCCGAGATCCTCAGCAATTTTCAAGTGGTCCATGGGAAAAAAAGTTTGAGAACCACTGCTCTATATAAATGCAGCGTAGCATCAAACCTTATCACAACATACAACATTTAGGTTGCAGCCTTCATGGCATGTTACTCATGGAAACTAAAGACATTTCACAAGTTGGCTGCCTGGCTGCCGCATACCACCTATTCAATGACATGCCCCAGTGGCCAAGAGTGTGGCATGCCTTTCTCTTTAAGAGGCTTGTCAATTGTGTCAAGATGCCAGTCTCTTCTCTCACTTTTACATGTAATTTCCATTCATTATATCCTCTTCTACGTGGTAATCAACAAGTTTTTTTTTAAATAATTAATATATTTCTAATGTATATAAGCAACTTGCACTGAATCATAGTTAAATAAAAGACACTGAATGAGTAATAGCAGCAATATTACATCTGCCACAGAGTGACACAAATGAATGTGTGTAACTGAGTCATTGTTCTATGGACAAACTATTGTAACCCCATTTTAGCCGGAGCAGTTAGCCAATATCTGGGGTCTTGCCAGTTGTTTCAATGTTAGGAGGAGAAACTGATGATAGTTATTTCTTTGATGCAATCCTGTTTATTTACAAAGAACTGTTTCCCTAAATACAATAGGAATCAAATATCAGGAGAATTTCTTTACATACAGTTGTAAGCCTCTTTCCAGCCAGCATTCTGCATCAAAAGCTCTCTCTCTCAGGTCCAGGTTACCAGTTTTTCTCTTGCTGTCTCCTTGGCTTTCCTGCCTTCTCTGGCTGCTTTTCACTCACAGGGCTGGTCTACACGGGGTGGGGGATTGATCTAAGATATGCAACTTTAGCTACGCGAATAGCGTACCTGAAGTCTAAGTATCTAAGATCGAATTACCTGGGGTCCACACGGCGCGGGATCGACAGCTGCGGCTGCCCCGTCAACTGCACTACCGCCGCTCCCTCTGGTGGAGTTCCAGAGTCGACGGTGAGTGCGTTCAGGGATTGATATATCGTGTCTTAACGAGACGCGATATATCAATCCCGGATAAATTGATTGCTACCCGCTGATATGGCAGGTAGTGAAGACATACCCACAGACACACACAGTTCCACCAAACAATATCCAGCCCCACTCTTTGCATTCAGGCTCCAGGGAAAACCCCTCGGTCTACATGGCTCAATTCTTACTTCAGCCTTGCTATGCTGCTCAGTGATTTGGGTGGATAGCTTCTATTGTTTCAGCTATCACTAAACAAAGAGGTATTTAACTGCTCCCTCATTTAGCCTCAATGGAAGGCAGCTGTCAGGCCTGCTAACTTCATGAGGTTTGTGACGGCCATATATCAAAGGCACACTCCTTGGAAGCCATCCAACCTGCAACTCAATACTATACCAATAACCCGGTGTGCTGGAAGTATTGTTTAGATGTCTGAATTAGCTGAAAAATGTGTACAGTCAAAAACAGAGCTCCTTATTGACTATATATCAGGGGCTCTATATAATTAGGTGCTGAGCTCTTCCTGTGGGAAGCAGAGCAACCTTAACTCCCACTAAACTCACTGGAAATTGAGGACACAGCACCTTACAGGATCAGGCTCCTAAGGAGGAATGCGTGTTTGGTTTATTCCAGGAAGTCTCTGAAATAACTTGTGCTTTTGAAATATGGCACAGCTACATGGTTCAGATAAGAATACATACATAACAGATAGAGCTGAAACCACACACTTTTGGGAAGTTTATAATTGTCCTCATGCACCTTTAGAAGAATACATTTCTGGCTGCAACTATCTCTTTTAGCAGAAATTGTGGCTAGCTCCTCAAATGCATCAGTTCTATCTTTTGAGACTATGCATGTGTCTCTCAGTTTAGATTTAATTTTTCAGATACCCAATCAATGTTTTTCTATGCTTATGTATGAGGCTTTTAGTGATGCATTCTTCTTTAAACATAAGGGGCATATCCTCAGGCTGGGGTAAATTAGCCAGGGGTGGCAAGTTTGTATAATTTTTGGTGGTACCCAGAATGGGTCCAAGTCCCACCTCCCCCCCATCTGCCTACGGCTCTGGGAGGGAATTTCAGTGTGGGGGTTGGGAATTGGGGTGCAGGCTCTGGGAAGAAGTTTGCCTGTGAGCTCTGGGATGGAGTTTGGGTGCTGGGTGCAGGCTCTGGGCTGGGGTAGGGGATTGTGGTGCAGGAGGAGGTGCGGGCTCTAGGAGGGAGTTTGGGTGCAGGAGGGGGTTTGGGGTGCAGGCTCTGCGAAAGAGTTTGGGTGTGGGAGGGGTGTGGGCTCTGGGAGGGAGTTTGGGTGCTGGGTGTGGGTTCTGGGCTGGGACAGGGTTGGGGTGCAGGAGTGGGTGCTAGGTGCGGGAGGGAGTTTGGGTGCTGGGTGCAGGCTCTGGGCTAGGACAGAGGGTTGGGGTGCAATAGTGGGTGCGGGGCATGGGGCTGGGCCTGGGTTGAGGAGTTTGGTGTGCAGTAAGCCGGCTGCTCCGGGGCTGAGGCAGGGGGCCAGAGAGGAGGACTTCCCCCAGCCCTCTCCCCAAGCCCCCCCAGGCTGCTGCTCAGGAGGTCCAGCCAGGATGAGCCCCTCCACCCCCGGAGTTGACGTGGAGTTGCCTGCCGAGGGGGCGGGGGGATTTGTCATGCGCCTCCTCCCCTCCTCCCTCTGTAGGCACAGCAGCCGCCTCAGCCTGCCCCCGGCGCCGCTCCCTTGTAGCCGTCTGCAACAGCAGCCGGCGAGGGAGTGCAGTGAGGAGCTGTAGTGGGCAGCCGCCTGCTGCCCAGGGCAGGCAGGGACGCCTGGAAGAGGCATGCGGGGCCAGCAGGCAGGGCCAAAGGACGCTCCGGGGGAGGTGTGTTGGGGCAGCAGGCGGGACCGGGGGAGAGACCAGTCCCCAAACATTGGTGGAGCCAGGCCCCTGGGCCCTGAATTTGCTGGAGCCAGGGCACCACAGGCATAGGTGCTGACTCCGTGGATGCTCTGGGGCTGGAGCACCCACGGAAAAAAATTGGTGGGTGCTCAGCACCCACCGGCAGCTCCCCGTGGCCCCGTCCCGCCCCCCTGCTCCAGCTCACCTCTGCCTCCTCTGTGAGCGCGCCGCCACACCTGCTTCTCCCCCCTCCCTCCCAGCGCTTGTGCCACAAAACAGCTGATTCATGGGGCAGGGAGGGAGGGGGGAGGAGGGGGAATGCAGCACGCTGGAGGAAGAGGCGGAGCTGAGGCGGGGATTGGGGAAGGGGTCCAATAGGAGTTGGGAGGGGGCGGAGTTAGGGTGGGGACTTTGGGGATGGGGTTGGAATGGGGGCGGGGCTAGGGATGGGGTGGAGTTGGGGCGGGGAAAGGAGTAGGGGGGGCGCGGGCACCCACTGGCGCCAGAGAAAGTTGGCGCCTATGACCACAAGTCCATACAACTTGCCGCCCCTGAAATTAGCTTAGCTGATTTACCCCAGCTGAGGAACTGGTTAGTTCTGATACTTTTCCTTAACTTTCACATGTTCTCCATTTGATACTCAGAGACATCAATCTAGCTTTTGCCCAACCTAGCTTTTGTGTGCTATCAGCTTCATGAAAATTCGCATCCACTAAACTGTGGTTAGTTTGTAGTAGATCACTCTGTTCTACTGTACTCATCTTTTTTTCACATTGTCTCAATCTCCTAAAGAAGCTGACAGAAGATGGCATGGCAGTGCTGTGCCTGGAGGAAGACAAGAAGATGCATTGGGGTCTCAGCTGTGATGAAATTTAGGCTTGAAAAACATCCAGAATTTCAGCTTTATTTTTTACCCTTTGACATTTCAATTCCATATTGTTTGATGACCAAAGGAAAACCAAAAGTACTCAAAAATTGTTGACGGTTAATCTGAAGGTTTCAATAAACAAACAAACAAAAATCCCAGATCCTTTTAGGCACCGAGGACAATGTGGTTTTGTAAGAGGGTTCACACACTGACCACTAGTGTGCTTCCTCGTGTCTTGATCTGGGAAAGTAGCTCTCATGGCACTGGGTGCCCCTTTTGTTCTTTGCTTGCTCTGCAATCGTCTCTCTCTGTGACCAGGTCCCCACTTAATTCACCCCTTCTGGATTTACAAAGTCCAGCAGGATCGCTGTCCAAATGCCTTCTCCAGATGGTGTTCAGCCCCTGCTCAGGACTTTGTGCCACTTTACCAATGGCTGGCAGGGGAACCCCGGGCCTGCCCACTACACTGGGTTCCAACTTAGGGACCCTATAACCAGCAATCTAAGTCTACTCAGTCCCCATCCCTATTGCTGTTTTCCAGGGATCTTTCCTACACAGCCTCTTTCTTTTCTCTTGTCTGTTTCTTGGTTTGCCATAGAAACCTCCCCACCTCCCCACAGCTGCTGCACCCCCTCCTAGCCTCTTGCTAGACTCCTTACTTCAGGACAGTATCTCAGAGGTTACTCTTTCCCTGGACTTCCTCATTCTCACTAATGGCCTCCCTCATCCCAGGGAGTGACTGCAGCCTCCTTCTTTTTCTTGTGTTTTATGGTGAAGCAGCCTCACTTGCTGAGTCTAGGACTGCCAAACACTGGACAACATAGATTAATTCAAGAATTAAAATCTTTCACTTTTCCCAGTACTCTTAAAGAATTGCAGTATTGCTTTTTTATAGGATCCCATTTTTCTGATGCTCTTATTAGGCGTTGCAGTGAAAATGTTGATACTTTAAGGACTCTACATTTTTCATATAAATACCCCCTTTTGATGATCTCCTGTGGGAGCACAAAGAGAGTACCAACTGTTTCCTGGATCTTACCTATCCCATGTAATCCATCTTTATGTTTGTATATTAGAAACAAATTACTATTTAAGCAACAATGGCCAGTTAATATTCTAAATAAAGCCACTTCACTGTTTCTCTGATGGCCTTGAATGATATCAGCATTTTCAACTCTTGGGCATATTTCACAGAATCTTTTTCCTTTTATTTCTTTTGCCCATATTTCCTGCCATTCTTCTCTTAACTCATTTTTAATTGGATTTTTAAACGCCACTTTACTTAAAGGGATCTCTAAATCAACTTGCTCATGGTTTGACAGCATTTTTTGCCACTTTGCCAGCTCATTGCCCACAACCCCTCCTTGTGCTGCGATCCATGCTATTACTATGATTACATCCAAATATATCAATTCTGTTGTTAGCATCAATATTTCATTAAGTATATCATTTCTGCTGCGTGAAATGCCATTTCTGATTGCTAGTAGTCCTGATAAGGAATCAGACAGAATGACCATGGTGGCTGGGTGCACATCTATGACCTAATTTAATGCCAGTATTATCCCTGCCAGTTCAGCCATCAAAATTGCTACAAAATTTAATAGCCTTACAGTTTTCTTGGATCCGAGTGAAGGAATGGAGAATGCTGTTTCCACTCTTCCTGTTCTTACATCTTTGGAGCTGTTAGTATACATTGGGCCATAGCGTCCCTTCTTATCACAAACATATTGCACATTTAACACTCCTTTTCCTCTTTTAATTTCATCATACAATTCCATATTTACCTCAGGAGACATAATTTACCACTTATAATGCATTTTCCCAAAGCTATAGATTTTCAATTATTTTAGGTTTTTCTTTTCTCTAAGATCATTTGTCCACACTTTAACCCTACTTACCTGAGGCATTTTCAGTTTGTCCTACATGTTGACCACATAATTCCCAGCATTCATCATATATTAGCTTAGCGTTTCTGTCCTCATTCTTTCCAGTGACTTTAGCCCAAAAGATTAAGTCTAAAAGCTTCATTTTTAAATTAACAGGCATTTCATCCATAGCTATCTGCAGTTCACACAGTGGCATTGTGATGAAGGCACCACATGTAATTCGCAACACCTGAGCTTGGATTGAGTCAAGCTTTCTCAAATTCATTTTCGATGCCAAACTGAAAGCCTGACACCCATACTCATAACTAGTCTTATTCTGCATAGCTTTACCGCTGTTTTTTATCCATATTCCAAGCAGTTCCAGAAATATTTTTAAGTTGATTCTCCTTTACATTTATCTCTAATATTTTCAACATGATCCTTCCCAGTGAGCTTGCTACCAAATATCACACCTAAAACCCAAGCTTTTAACTTTATCTACTTGTTCTCCGTATAATACAATTTATAATTTTTTAAAATTTTCTTTGTCTCATTCCCTTTGTATTGTCAATTGAGAATTTAAAGCCCCAGATGTTTCCCCATTGCATACCCTTCCTCAGACCTTCATTTACTCTTTTAGCAGATATTTCAGGGTTTCTGTTTTTGCCCCCTATGGCACAGTCATCAGCAAACAGTCATCTTTTTTGGAGGATCATTTATCATGATGTTGAATAAGGTAGGACTTATGATACTCCCTTATAGATTGCCATTTGTAGATGTGTATATATACTGTAGCAGGCTTTTCCCTACTCTAACTTGTATAGTTCTTTTACTTAAGAAATCCCTTATCCATCTATCCATTTTTCCTTTTATACCCATGGTAGCTACTTTATGAAGTAACCCTCTCTCTATATTACACCATAAGCATTTTCAATATCCAGAACAGTTATTTTCATAAATTCTTTAGTTCCCATACTTTTTTGTGTTTGTTTCTATCCTTACAATATGGTTGATTGCATTCCTTCCCCTCATAAATCTACTCTGCAAGCTATATATGAGTATATTTCTCTCTAAGTATGAAATCAATATCTCAGTTACCATTTTTTCCATGGTTTTACCCAAATGTGTTGTGAAGGCAAATGGCCTGTGCATCAGGTCTGGATCATAGCTTGCCTGGTTTCCTTATTGGAACAATAACCGTGGGCTTCTAGTTCATTGGCAGCTAACCTTGTCCCCATATGCTATGGTACAATGTTGGTATCACTCTCAGACTCCCTTCAGGTCAGTGTTTAAGCATTTCAGAGTTTATATCATCCTTGCAGGATTTTTGCTCTTTATTTATAGCTTTGTGAAGTTCCCTCATACCGAAGTTTTCATTTAAAATAGTTTCCTCATCTTCCTGCCACCTCTTCAGTATCTCAGATTTCTTCAATGAATTTTCTTTTCCTCTCCTGGATCTCTACACTCTGATTCTCATCCTTAGTAACTCTTTGGAACACTTCTCCCAGGGTTTCCGCTTTTTTCCCATTGGAGCATCTTACTCCATGACCTTCCACAATGAGGCCTGGTACTGTATTGCTCTTACTTTGCGCACCATTCATTTTCCTATACATTTCTGCATTACTGGTATCTTTATTCATATTTCCATAGTATTTTTTCCAGCTTTCTGTTTTTCCCCTTTGTATAGTCCTTTCTGAAACTGCCTTACTTACTGCATCTAATGTCAGGTTGAGTTTTCATATCAACAATATTTTTTTTTAATTCCTGCCCAGGCGCTATCAGGCTGTGCACATTCCAGCTAAAAATTGTTACCACTATTCAATTTTAACCATCTGCACTTCCTTCACTTAGGAGAGCAGAGAATTGTTCTACTGATAAGTTGCTAACATGTAAATACTTTTCAGCTGCTTTAACTATAATTCTTACTTTCTCTGTTTTCTTTCCTGAGATGTGCAATTTATTACTTCAATCATAAACTCTATGAACCACTCCTTCTCTATCAACAGTATGTCATCTCTGTTATTCCCAGCATCACTCATAACATCTTTTCCATTATTTTGTTGCTTTGTTATCTCTTTTCCCTCACTGGGATTCCTTTCTTCCTCTGCTGTTTTCCCTTGATGTCTCATAAGTTTCTGCATACATGTTAGTGATTTTATTTTTTTGTATTTCCTTAGCTTGCTTTGCTATATTACATCCCCCATATGCTGAACTATGTTTTCCTCCACAGTTGCTACACTTTAATTCTGCCCATTCCACACAGTTGTCATAAGAATGCTCTCCTCCACACTTAGTGCACCTCATTTTCCCTCTAGAATTATTTGCCACATGTCCAAACCTTTGGCATTTGTAGTATCTCAAAGATGGGGAGGGAAGGAGATATATAACTTAATCCAGAAAATCTGGTATCCTATTGTCACTCTTTAAATGTGAGTAGTACAGCTGATGAGCGCTTGCTTTCACTTCTCTACTGCTTAGCATAAATCACCTTATCATCAACTATACCTAGTTTTATTTCATCTTCAGTCATTTCAATCCAAACACCATAACCAACTATTACCCTAATACATCCAAATGCAAGAGGGCAAGGGGTTCACTGGTGTCTGGTAGTGAGTTTCAGTCTGACCAGTTTAGTGTACCCCAGTTCATTGATGTCATAAACTGTATCTAATATGTGTCATCATTGGAAGACTAATAACACCCTGATCGTTAATATTCTTGCATGGTGTATGTACGGTAAACACCCAAGGGACCATACAAATATGAAAGGAATGTGGAACTAAAATGCGCTTACCAGACAAGTCTGGGGAGTGGGTAAACAGGTTTCTCCCAGACAAAGGACAAGCTGACACCTCTGGCCAGATGTTCTCAGAGTTGACTGGCAATCACATGTCAGGTGGCCATTCATTTGCATTGGAGAGTGCAGGAACCAATCAATCTGTACTACACCAAACACAAATTGGGGAAGAAACCAGCATGGATCTTCTTTCAGCACCAGACTTCAAGGTCTCCTTCTTCAGAGCTTGAATGAACTTTGTTTTGGAGGTTAACCTTCAGAAGAATCCATTTCAAAGGTTCACTGGAGTACAAAAGAGAGGGGGCAAAGAACCCCAAGTTATTTCCACCTAAAAAGACAAAGGAACTGAGTACTGTGGGGTTTGTAGATGATCCTGACAAAGTGAGTAGTCAGCCATCTTGCTGGAAGTGTGGTAAGAATCTTACCTTGAACCAAGACCGGTTTTGGTAAGTGTTAGTCACTAGAAAATGTTTTTTCTCATTTACTTGCTTGTAACCATTTCTATCTTTATCCCTTATACTTGAACTCATTTAAAATCCTATCTCCTTTTGTTAATAAACTTGTTTTACTTTTAATCTAAACTATCCCAGTGCTGTGTTTGAATTGACGTGGTTGTTAATTCCAGCTAACGTGGTAAGCTGCCGGGTATTGACTCTTTAAAGGAGCAAACCAATCTGAATGGTCCAGGAAACAGCTGGATATAGCAGAGCACATGGTTTTGGGAAATCTGGACCTGGGAGTGTGTTGGGGTCACTTGGCTAGTAGTAACCAAGGCTGGTGTATACCAGAGTGTGGCTGGGGGGGTAACAAGCAGGTTGCTGGAATCTGAGTTGCTGAAGCAGAGCTGCTTAACACAGACACTCAATGCATGCTTGTCTGCTGGCTGTTCATGTCCAGGCTGAGAACCACAGCAACAGAGCATTTAATATACTAAGGGGTCCAGAGCAGGTAATGACAAGCCCTCACTAGTTTGGATTGCATCCTAGAATGTGGCACTACCCCTCTTTATTCCCTCTTTATTCCATCAGAAATTTGAGCAGCTGACATCTTAAGTAGTTGCCACACTTGTTCTTTGGTTTTTACATTCTATTAATAAATCACCACCTTGTAGTTTCCTAGATTTTATTATATCACCTGTGCCATTTTTGGATGTACTATTACTTTCAGGGAGTTAATATCTCTTATCTTCATACCCTTTACCAGTGATTTCACAATTGTAGTTTTCTCCACTGCTCATTGCTGTCCTCCTACTTGTTGCTCCTTCTGGATTAGGGAGATACACCCTATTCTTTTTCCTAACCTGTAACCAGTCTTCCTTCCTGCCATCCACCTCCAACGTTTTCTAAACTAGCTTCAGTATCATTAATTACATCTTCCATCTCTTTGTCCTCCCTCCTAGTCCTGTGCATCAGCAGCCTCCTTCAGCCTGTATCTCTCCAACTTCTTAGACATTCTGTCCACCCTCACTCGAACTGGTTCTCCAGTCAAGCCCCTCATCCAACCACAGCCCCCAGCTGATAGCCCTCCAGCCCCGTGCTGCTTCTTCTTGGGTTTTATGATGCAGCAGACTCACTTCCTGAGTCTATGAAGGCCATTCACTGAATCTCATAGATAAGTTATAACAAAGTCTGTCACCTTTCCCAGTATTCTTAAAGAATTCTGGAATAGCTTTTTAATTGGGCCCCATTTTCCTTGTATTCTGGCTATGTTTTGCAAAGAAAATTTTGTTACTCTAAGGCTTCTGAGTTTTCATCTAAATATCTCCTTTCACTGGTAGTCTTTATAGTTCCCTCAGAGAACTATAATTTTTCCAGTTCTACCTGTTTATTCCTCTTTGGAGCCATCAGTAGTATACAGTAACTCCTCACTTAAAGTCGTCCTGGTTAACGTTGTTACGCTGATGATCAATTAGAGAACATGCTCGTTTAATGTTGCACAATGCTCCCTTATAAAGTGGTTTGGCAGCCGCCTGCTTTGTCCACTGCCTGCAGGAAGAGCAGCCTGTTGGAACTAGCTGGTGGGGGCTTGGAACCAGGGTGGACTGGCAGCCCCCCTATCAGCTCCCTGTGCGGCAGCCGCCCAGCAGGCTATCAATTGCCAGCAGTTCAGCTGCCCCTCCCCCCACTGCCATGTGCTGCTCCTGCCCTCTGCCTTGGAGCTGCTCTCTGGAGCCTCCTGCTTGCTGGAGAAGAGGGGGGCTAATGTCAGGGTGTCCCCCTACCCCCTGCACCTGGCTTACCCCATTTCCAAAGAGCAGGGGGGACACACGACAGGGCTCAGGATGGAGGGAGCTTGCTGACAGGAGCTGCTGTCTTAACTTAATGATCTATTTAAAAAGGCAGTGTACTTAGAGTGGGGTCAGCGTATTTAAAGGGGCAATGCGCATCTCTCTCTCTCACACATGGGGTGTGTTTCTGTCTTCCATGCTGTCTCCCCTCCCTCCATTCATGCTGCTTTGTAGAGTGTGAGGCTACATTAACAAAAATGTGTTAACCAGTGAGGGGCTCAGCCAACTGCTAGTCCATCATTAAGCAGCAAGACATTCCCCGGGAAATATCCCACCCTCTGACTTCACCACCTCAACCAAGCTTCACAATCATCATCGCTGTGTACCAGTATTAAATTGTTTGTTTAAAACTTATAGAGTGTGTGTGTGTTGTGACAAAGTTCCTCCTCTATCTTGGTGGGTCCTGCGCTTATTGGTGAATTTGCTTGCCTCAGAGATTCACCATGGGAGTTGGGGAACAGCCCAGAGACCTTCCCCTCTGGAAGAACCCACAGTCCAGGTCAATTGGGAGGTTTGGGAGGAACCCGGGCTCGCCCTCTACTCCAGGTTCCAGCCCAGGGCCCTGTGGATTGCAGCTGTCTATAGTGCCTCCTGTAACAGCTGCAACTCCCTGGGCTACTTCCCCATGGCCTCCTCCAAATACCTTCCTTATTCTCACCACAGGACCTTCTTCCTGGTGTCTGATAACACTTGTGCTCCTCAGTCCTCCAGCAGCAGCAGCAGCAGCAGCACCACACACACACACACACACACACACACACACACACACACACACACACACACACCCCTCTCCTTGCGCCTCTTGCTCCCAGCTCCGCACACTCACACCACAAGCTGAAGTGAGTTCCTTTTTAAAACCCAGGTGCCCGGATTAGCCTACCTTAATTGATTCTAGAAGCTTCTTCTTAATTGGCTCCAGGTGTCCTAATTAGCCTGCCTGCCTTAACTGGTTCTAGCAGGTTCCTGATTACTCTAGTGCAGCCCCTGCTCTGGACCAGTATATTTGCCCTCTACCAGACTCCTGTACCCCACTGGTCTTGGTCTGTCACAATATATATAATATAATATAGTCTTTGTCTGGTGAAGTTTTTTTCCCTGGAACCTAACCCTCCCCCCCCCATTTACATTAATTCTTATGGGGAAATTGGATTCACTTAACATTGTTTTGCTTAAAGTTGCATTTTTCAGGAACATAACTACAATGTTAAGCGAGGAGTTACTGTACATTTGACTATAGTGTCCCTATTTATCATATATATATTAACTTGCTAAATCTTGTATATTTATCATTCTTCTCCTTTTGTTTATTGTATAATATAATTCCATGTCTATCTCGGGGGTATGGTTTTCCAGTGATTTTCTCATAGCTATGGAGTTTGACCTCTTTTAAGCCTTTCTTTTCATTGAGATCCTTTTTCCGCTTCTTTACCCTAGGTCCATGAGGATTTTTGAGGGTTTTTTTGTTTTGTTTTACCCAGTTTCCACTTAATTCCCAACAATCAGCATATATTAGCTTAGGGCATGTCTACACTACAAAATTATGTGGACCTAAGTTACATCAGCATACAGCCGCCACAGTAATTAAATCGCTTTTGCGTGTCCACACTATGCTCCTTGTGTTGGGATCTGGGGCATAGGAGGGATCTGGAGCCTTGGGGAAGGGGGCAGCAAGGATCAGGGGGGCCCGCTTTCCCCCATCTCCTACAGCCAGCCCTTACTGCTCAGCAGGCGCCAGAAAATGAGGCTGCCCAGGCCGCACAGGCTGCAGGGTTTGCCCATAGGGTGGGGGGACCCCTGCTGGGGCTTGAGCTCTGCCAGCCCCTGCTGCCCCTGGCTCGGTGTCCGTTCACCTGGCCAGCTGTGTTCCTCTGTCCTGTTGGCACCGCTGTGTCTGTCCTGCACCGTGCACTGCTGCCCTGGTCTCGTGGGGGCAGGTCTGGGCAGGGCTAGCACTGGGTCTGGAGAAGATGCTAGTTAGAAATAATATAATGGAGCAAGAGTTACCTCAAAGCAACACAATATTCCAAGCCAGGATCTTATGGTCTGTCGTCGAAAGATGGCACATTTGTCATTATCCTCTGAGAAAAAGCATAGAGATGTCCTAATTAATGTAATGTTTTCAAACATTTATTTGCTAAAAAGAAAACAACATAATTAAGGACCAGATGCTGATACATTTACTCTAATTTAGTAGCAATTTACTTCATGAGTAGTCCCATTGTTTTCAGTAGGACCACATGAGGTAAGGCCTTATTCAATGAGAGTAAGAGGCTCAGAATCTGGCCCTAAGGAAACAGTTTATTGTTTATAAAGGGTTATTGAACAGCAAAAGAAACTAGGAATAAAGAACGGTCTGAATGTTTCAGACCAATGGTTCATCTAGTCCAGTATCCTGTTTCTAATAATGTCTAGTACCAAATTCTTCAGAGGATTATGTTAAAAAAAACCCATAAAATACAATAACTTGACTAAGAATCATAGAATATCAGGGTTGGAAGGGACCTCAGAAGGCAACTAGTCCAACCCCCTGCTCAAAGCAGGACCAACACCAACTAAATCATCAAAGAGTCTGGTGGCACCTTAAAGACTAACAGATTTATTTGGGCATAAGCTTTCGTGAGTAAAAACCTCACTTCTTCGGATGCATAGAGTGAAAGCTACAGATGCAGGCATTATATACAGACACATGGAGAGCAGGGAGTTACTTCACAAGTGGCGAACCAGTGTTGACAAGGCCAATTCAATCAG